>NC_056747.1:133673708-133764579 GCF_019279795.1 Protopterus annectens | reverse complement strand
GGCTCCTCTTCTCTCATTATAGGCTGTTTCTGCAAGCAGTGGTCAGAGAAGGCTCTAAGGTCAACAGAGTCCAGGCTGAAGACCTGAAAGATGACTGGAGAGAAAGTACAACAGTTCAAGGAATTACTCAGGGCACTACCACCCCAAGAAGAGGCGTAAATAGGTGGAGTTGAACAGGAATGGCAGCACCTAAAAACTGCATGTGTTAGGACTACAGAAAAGATATGTGGCCGAGCCAGGTATGGAAATAAGGTGCATAAGGAAAGCTGGTGGTGGAATGCAGAAGACCAGGAAGTCATCAAAACAAAGAAGGAGTGCAGGAAGAAGTGGGAGATAGAAAAGACTGACTAGGCTATGAAGGACTACTGGTTGGATAACAAGCCAAGAAAGAAGTTGCAATGGTAAATAACAGGGCATCGGAAGCACTGTACCAACTTCTGGAAAGTGACTCAGTAAGTGGCACAAATAAACTACAGCAGATTGCAAGGCAAAGACAGAAAGATAAAGAAGATAGTCAGACAGCCTTCACATGGGATGCCAGCAACAACCTGCTCACCAGTCCACAGGATATCAAAGGTAGATGGAAGGAGTATTTCCAGCAGCTTCTGAATTAATAAAACCCCACAGAACCTGTACTGCCCCAGAAACAGCCTATAATGAGAGAAGAAGAGGAGCCCACCCCCTTTGAGTGTGTGAAGTCGCTAAAAATAGTACAACAATATAAAACCATCTGATTATAAAACCAAACAATAAACCTAGGTCACCACTGAAGGAGTCCTTATTAGTTAAATATCCTTAACAGAATGCTAAATTTACCATTCAACAAACATTTAGACATTAAAAATTCAACAATACACTGAAACCAAGAAAAACACTTGCAACATAAAAAAACTAACATTTGTTAAAAAAAAAAAAAACTGTTTCTTAGACAAAGTAACAGTTGAATAAACTATACACTGTAAAATTCCATACAAGTATATAAATATAATAAATATGCACATGTATATAAAAAAAAGTGTCTATAAATGAATACGCATTCTTTGTCACAGCTTAGTTGCTCTTAATGTTAAAACAGATAAAATGGAAACATTATCATTTATGCTCAGTCAGGTAGTCTCATTTAATTTTAACTAAAAGAATAGCTCTCTGTGCTCTAGTTTCGTTTCCCCACCAACTCCTCTCAGATCAATGTCCACTGTATCTAAAATAGCAAACTTAAAATTGTCGAAACCATTACACTTTTCTGAATGTTAATACAAAGTGTTGGTGGAACATTTGTTTTTAATATCATATGTATTACTCATATATTCTGTTGCTCAATTCCGTTTCAGTTTTACCAATATAAAAACTAAAACAAGTTACACATTTTACAATGTACACTATCATCCTAGAATAATTCCTTTGTATCCATTTTATACTCAAATTTCCACTTAGTCATAGGGTTTTACATTCCCCTTAGTAGCTTGGTTCCATTAAATTTCCTATATTTAGATCCTGCCTTACCCATATTATTGTTTTCTAATAAATCTTTCAAGTTATTAACTGTTTTACAAAAAATATGTCTCATTTCCTACTGTGTTTTATGATGACTGAGTTGATTTTGAAACATATTCAAATTGTTCCTGACCAGTTCTATTTATATACGCGGAACCTCTCGCATATTGTAAAACTAGGTTCTCAAAGGTAGGGGTCAGCTGTTGTGTATTTTCTCTATTTGTATTTTAATGTAATTCATGTCCAGCACATTCGCTGGGGTTAGCTCCCAGAAGTGGGTGAGACTTTTTACCCCAGTTGGTGATAATCTCATTAGTGATTTACCACCAATGTGTTTGGGTACCCTCTCTCTTTAAACAAGGTCGAGTTTTTTTCCATTTCCACCACTGAAACATCTTTGTATGAAATCATATAGGCTAGTCTGATACATTGTCTTGTTACCAGACTTTCTTTTTTTATATGAGAAAGGATGACAACTGCCAATTTAAATATATGCTACTAAAGGTGGGTTTCCTGTAAATACTGGATAAAAAACGTTTTCACTATGACTGTTAAACATATCAAAGAAGCTTATCCCTTCCTTTTTGTAAATATAAGTAAATGCAAAAATCCTGTAATTTTTTTTTTAATAAAATCACTGACCTTGGCTTCGGGGCCATTCCATAATACCAATATATTGTCCAATAATCTAAAATAAACCTTACAATGTTTATACAAGGGTGAAGTTTTGTTTCCCAACTCTTGAATATAAATTTGCATATCGGGGCACATGCTAAAGCCACAGCAACACCTAGTTTGTCTATAAATTTCAAACTCAAAATAGATTAAGTTGTTGTCTAAAACTATCTCCAACAAATCTAAAATTAAGTTTATATCCTTATTCTAAAGAAAGTCACACCCAGTCAAACTTTCTCTAAACAGTTTCAAATCTTCTATTTTGGGAATACTTGTTTATAGGTCCACAACAGCAATCGTCAAAAATCCCAAATTCTTATTCCACAAATCATTAAAAAATCCCATGCATTCTTTAATATGTGTGTTGGTTCCCTGAAAATGGGTTTGAGAAAATGCGTGCTAAACACAGCTAAAGGATAAATTTTCCATCCTTATGCAGCTACTACTGTTCTACATATAAAAGGTTGAACAAAACCTTATGGGTTTTAGTGATTTCAAAAATGGTAGGGATCCTAGAGGATGAAATACTCAAAACTGAAAGACTCCCTGGATATAAAACGCTGTAATAAACTATAATCTAGGTAAAGATCAACGTCTAAGCTGTTAACTTGGTTTTTCGATACTGTTTCATACACTGTTGTCATCTTGTAAAATCAATAAAGGCACAAATAACCACTCCTCCTGCTTTATCTGGTTTCATGCCCTTAATATTCTTGTCATTCATAAAACTGTCCAAAAGGTGTCTTTTTTGATGGACAAGTTGAAATTACCTGCTCATTTTCTTATTTACCACAGTATGTTAGTATCGTATCCACATGCTTCCTCAAAAGTTTGTACCAAGTTATGGGCTACAGGACTGTAATGCTTTTTCATTTTATATGATTATACAGCTTCTTGAAACCCACAGTGTTGTACTGAATATCTAAATTCAGTTTTCGAGTAAACAATTTAAGTGCAAGTAAAACTTCAACTTTATCTAAAGAGCGAGAAAGGACTAAACAAAAACCTTTTTTAGTAAGTTATAGTCAAGTGGCTGTAATAAAAAAATGCTAAAACCTTTGCAGGAAAAAACAATACTACCAATACAAAATATCTTGCCTAGTTTCTCCACCTCTCCCTCCTCTTTCCTCTCCTCATGTATTGTTGGTTCCCATTCCTGGGGTACTGATTTGTATGTGGGAAATCTTGTGTAGTTACATTTGTATGATTTGCCAAATGTTGACAGCATCTGGGGGGGGGGGGGTCTAAAGGTCATTTAAAAAAATTCAGAATTTTCTAACACTTCTACTATATGTTGTCATAGTCAATAGTAAGGCTACTATAACCACTGGAGTTGGTACCATGGGGAGTGTCACGAGGGACACCACCAACAGTCTTGTCCAACCCTTGCACATGTATTTTGTTCATGTTGGAACCATAAGCTGTACCAACCCTGTTTTGTTCTTTTTCCCTCAATTTATTTTCAGTTTTGTGGTAGTGATAACTTGATACTGCCTGTTGACAGCATCAGACATCCTATTATACTTATCTTTCTAGTTGTTAAACAACAAAGCTTCCAAACTTTTTTATTCAGAATATCAATTTCTACCATAATATCAGAAATAAAATGCTTATCATGCTCAATGTTGAGGTCCATTAATTCTAAACTGTGTCTATCAAATAAGGTAATAAATTCATTTGTAAACTTTACATTTAGAAATTTACACACTTGTAAACCATGAAGAGCCAATTTGCGTTTCAAACATTCATTTAGGAAAGTATTGCGAAATTATAAACTTTTTAACCTCAAAAAATTTCTTTCAACGGTTTTAATCACAGTGTCCAGTGTAGAAAATTCAGGTTCTAAAACATGGGAGATTGAAGCCGATGTTTCACTGTCATCAAAAGAATACGTTTTAGTTTCCAGGATGCAAGGTTAAATCTAGTGCTTTGTCCTTCCAAGTCATGGATGAATTTATGATGAATCCACCCTCCTCGTGTAAAAATTTATTCCATATTAAGAACACTCATACTGTCCACTGACGCACATGCACTGGTTTAACAGGTATCACCATGGGGGTAAGTACTGCGAAAACAATTCAATAACTTTTGTAAGTCCACTTCAAACTCACACCCGACTACAAATGATTCCAGGATATATCTACCGGTGTTGACATTAAGTGGTAACTACTTCCTTATATGATCAAAATGGTGTCCTCCAGGCAAAAAAAAACAATGCAAACCAAAAAACGTTGCAAGGCAAATGAAATAAACCAGGAACTAACAAACTTGTGTGGTCCCAGGGGATTACACCACAAAATACTCTGCACCAGTTCTGCTGAAAGGAAGTTTTTTGTCTATCAGAGTTGCCAAGACTTCATCAGAGCTCATCACTCCACATTAATTCACCCTTAATATACTTCCCCACATTGTAAGCTGATAATTCCCTAATTAGGTTCAACAACTTCACTTGCCGTGGGTTGTGCTTATGAGAAAGGTTTCAACTGTATCAAAGGACTGCTCAGGAACAATTATGACATGTTCAAAATCAACCAGGATATCTTAAAACACAAGGGAATGAGCCATATTTTATTTATACAACAGTTAATAACGTGAACTTTTTATTAGAAAAAAAAATTAGTAAAGCAGAATCTAAAGGTGGGAAATTTAAAGGAACCAAGTGGTGTGGCAAGTGTAATTATTGCTGGGATATTTATAAAGAAGAATATATGACCTTAAGTGTAAATGGAAACTTGAGTATAAAACTGATATCAGGGAACTGCACACCTAAGATTATAGCATACATTGGAAGATGTGTATGTAACTTGCTTGAAATTTTTACATTGTCAAAACCAAAAAAGAGAATCTATGAGCACAAGTAGGATATTAAAAAAAAAATGTGTGAGAGGATGTTGTTAGGAAACCACACTAGAGTACAGAGAGCTATTATAGCAGTTGAAATTAAACGGCACTACCTCATCAAGCATAAATGATATTTCCATTTTACCTGTGTTAAAGTTAAGAGAAGATAAGCTGCGATTTTATACATACATATCTATTATATATATATATATATATATATATATATATATATATATATATATATATATATATGTGCACACACACACACACACACATATATATATATATATATATATATATATATATACATATACATATACATACACGTATACATGTATATCTATCCCTATCAGTTGATCAAAGTTTCAAAACTTCGAAGACCATATGCCCGAGAGCATATGTTTGAAGTTTTGAAACTTTGAAATAAAAATAAACAGTAAAATAAAATACAATAGCTTACCTGTACGTTTTTGCAGGGGGGGGGGCAAGCCCCCCTGCACCTCTCCACCCCCTGCTACTTAAATATACCAACTCTGAAATTCCACTACAGTGAGGAAAACGGCAAATCCAGAGTTCCGCGCTGTACGGCGATCACAATACAAAGTGTTTGAAGTTTCAAAACGTATTCAAAACATATTTTCATGGTTTTAATACACTGTTGGATTTTTAACATCCAAATGTTTGCTGAATGGTAAATCAGAATCCTGCTAAGTATTTTTTGACTGACAAGGATGCCTTCGGGGAAGGGGAATTCAAGTGGAATGATGCACTCTGATGAAGACTTGGCAACTTGCAAAACGAGAACACAGCAGGATTAATTTGCTGTTCAACTTGATCATTTCAGCGAATAAAATACTTCCTTTCAATGCAACTGATACAGAGCATTCCATGGCCTAACCAGCTAGGAGCACAAGGCAATCTTAAAATCATGAACTCAGCAATAGGATAGCTGTTTTTCACTTTACTAACAAGACTAAAAGCCACTGTATAATATACCTATAATACCTACCATGAGTGGGAAATATGCAAACATTTACCCCCACTGGCCAGGTGTGATCACAAAGTTGAAGAACAAGGGATTAAATATACAGGATAGTAGGAAGTAAATTCTGCATGATACCACACCTTGGATGTATTAAAGCTATAATACCATGACAAAATATTTTTGGTTTTGGCTGATATTAGTTTGTGACATTTAAAGTATTGAGCATGTACAAGCTAGTATATTTCAGTTGCTTAAACGTCATGAAACTTGTGGAAAAAGAGGAAAGTTTTCATTCTGAAAAGTACTTATTACTTATCTGTCAGATTTCTAATATAAAAGTCATACTTGAGTGTGTGTGTGTGTGTGTGTGTGTGTGGGTGTGTGTGTGTGTGTGTGTGTGTGTGTGTGTGTGTGTGTGTGTGTGTGTGTATGAGCAAAGGATCTTGTATTTTGTTGGCAAAGAACCTTGCACTTTGTTGTTTACAAAGATCCAGAAGTGAGGGGCAGGACAGCATTGATACTGACTGTACAACTTGCCCAAAGCACTGCAGTTGGGAGAGCACAGGAAGATATCCATATAGGTATCAATCCTAGCTTAACTCTACTGGCGTACACATTTGGATACAAGCCTTAACGGCCATATGTCACTGAACATCAGGCATGATGGCACAGCATATGTACGGAATAAATATATTAAATTCCTAAGGTACCTGTGCTAGGAAGCCTTAGTCTCCTATCTATCTATGAACAAATATTGGATTTGGTTCAGGAGTCAGGTGGCTCTCGGCATCTGAGATTGAAGAGACGCACCTGAAGCAGACGGTCAGTAGGACAAAGGACAAAAAGCATAGTTGTGCGACTAAATCATCATGCATTTTTATTTTTTATGACAATACATTGAAAACTTTTTCCTTAATAAAAAGAGATTCTGTTCATGTTTTCATGCTGACTGGCAGCTAGACACTGATGAGAAAATACTGGACAATGTATCAAACAGTGTACTACTTTGGAATTTTGCTGCAAAAACATTTTTGAATTCCTATATTACTGCTTTTGTAGTGATGGACCACATACATGTGTATAACAGCACACATTTTCTATTCCAGAGCAATGACATTAGAAGTTTTGCTTGACTGTGTTGCCTTATATTATATATTTTGCAGATATGGCTTATCGGAACAAGAGTTAAAGGATGTTCTCTCACTGGATGATGAAGTTCTAGCTGATATCTATCAATACTGGGCCCCTCCAAATAAATCCATCATTCACCTTCCACCCCTGCTTTGGACAAGGTTGCGTTTTGATTTAGGAGAGTATCTGGTAGAAAGGCAAGCTGATGGAGTCACTGTTCTTGGACTGTATCATAGGTAAGCATCATAGGTAAGCTTTAAGAGTCTGTTGGAAAGTTTGTCATGTCTATTTAATTATACTTAAGCTCTGTTTCCAAATGATGTTATAACGTGAGGCTGAAGAATACAGGAGCATGATTCAGACTTTTCAGACTACATGATGCACAATGAGTAGCTCTGTTAAGGTGTGCTGGTTGACAAGGTAAAGTCCATGTGGCTTATGATGCTGACAGATCATTAACATAACAAGAGTCCATAAATGTTAAAACTTCAGACAGCTAACCTTTTATTAATACCCTAATGCAACAGTTTCGGAAAACAGGAAGCTTAGAAAAGGGAAGGATAAAACAGGCACAAACATGTAGTATAAAAACAGGGGTTAACTACCACCAAACATTATAAAGATTATTTCAATGGTTAAGAAAGAGATAATCTTGCCAGCACCATGCTGTACAGGGATAAAGCCCAGACAACCCGGGTTCAATTAATGGCTTGGGTGTCTCCGGCACCATTCAAAGCCTTTACCTGATGGAAGGCATGATCCATGGAGGGGTACAGTCCTTGGGCATCATTGGCAAACATGGGGGGGGGGGGGGTGGAATGAGAATACATCATAAAAACCTCCCCTACTCCCACCAGCAGACATGGTTGCTAGCACATCCTTAAGATCCACACCAGTCTCTATTGACTTAGTAGTACTGGGGAGATAGGAGGATTAGGTAGACCCAGCGATAGACAAGGGCACAGATACAGCCAGAAAGAAAAAAAGAAAGAAGGAGGGAGGAGGGAAAAAAATCATCATCTCGCAAGTCATTCTCACCTCATCACACAACTTCATGTCTTTGTATAACATTTTGTGTATATAGTGCATACAAGGACTTGATATTAATTTAGGTTTTCTTGGTTTATTAACAGTTTCCACCTCATTCCAGTTTTATTTCTGATCCCCAAGAACCCACAGGTTAACAAGATACAGAAACTGAAATTCTTTAGTCTAGGGCATTCATATACCTTAAGATATTACCAGGTACACACTGGTCATCTTCACTGCATTTAAATAGTTATGGCACTGTAATGCTCCAATGTCAAACTCTCAGAGACAAATGGACTAGCTCATACAAAATCATTTAGGATCAAATACTGCACACACAGCTATGTAACGATTCTAGACACAAAAGAAGTAACAAACCATGACCATGTGTTGAAGTGCCACCGTGCCCTTCGCCCTTGTGATTAAACTACACCAACCATGGGCAGATCTTCAATATACCGCACCCAGTTGTTGGCTACTGCTATATTAATTATTTATTTATTAAGTAGTGTATGAAATGAGAACTAAAACACTGACGGGTATGAATTACTGTTCTAGGGTTATGGCAGTCACAGAGCCAAGATGCAAGTTACAGGTGATTTGGGATGGAGAAAATAGATTGGAAGCACAGGCTTGATGGGCTGAGAGAAAGTGACAGCTAGTTATATGTAAAAATAGAGTTTGTTGTGGGGAGGATTAAAGAGCAAGGGACCCAATATGGAACCTTGGGGACACCTACTGATAGTGGAAGAAATGAGGATATGTCCTTCTGCCATCTAACACCTTGCTGTCTGCTGGAGAGTTAACTTTTGAATCATGTAATGGAGCGATTCTAGACATACAGGTTGGAGAGTTTGTGTAATAGCATCTGATGGGACACAGTGTCAACGGCTTTAGAAAGATCAAGGAATAGTGCAGAGACCAGGTTACCCTAGTCTCCATTTTGATTTACTGTTATGAACTTAGAAGGGCTGTGGAGGTGCTGTGATGGGGTCAGAAACCATGCTGGGTTGGAGAAAAGAGAACTGTCAGTGATGGAGGCAAGAAGTTGGGTTTGTATACATTTTATGAGAATCTTATGGATGATAAAATGGCTAAGGGACTGTAGCTGCATAGTGCAGCTGGGGTTCCCCCTTGTTTAGGGGGAGTCTGTAGGATTTTTCCACACAATAGAAGCATAGGTTTCGTTTATGGAATGATTTATTAAAATAGGTTAGGTGAGGGCATCAGTGACTAATTTTAGGTATTCAGCTGGTAAGGTATCGGGAGTGCGTGGTACGTTTCAAGGTTTTGAGTAGCTTTTTAATAGTTGAAGTTGGGACAGGCTGGAAAGAGAAAGTTTGTGAGTGAGAAAGAGAGGCAGAGTGTGGAGAATTAGTTGAGCTGGTTGCTGGTTTAATAAGGGAGGTGATAGGTTCTATGAAATGGGAAATTAACTGGCTATCTATGTTGTTATCTTCAGTGGTTGTATTAGGGTAGCTTTACCAGAATATAGCAGCTGGTTAATAGTTGACCAGAAAAACTTGCTTTTTTTTGATTATCTGTTGTTTTGTGCAATAGTGCTTTTTGTCTGCTCAGATTTGGGTTTTATTCAAATTTCTGACTTGTTTGTATTTTTGAAGGAGGAGATCGGTATTGTTGTTTCCTTGCCTTCCATGCTTTGTTCCTTTCTATCATTAAGAATTTGGTTGTTTTAGAAAGCCAGGGAAGCTGGGTTGGTTTTGACTCTTTTGGTTCAGACTGTGGCCATTTCATTTAGTATGTTTAGGAATATTGAGTTGAATGCTTCTACAGCTTGATCTGGGTTTATTGTCTGAAGGACTTTTCATTTTATTGATTTAAAATTACAGATGAATAAATTAGTGTCAAATAAGGACAGGTTGCAAACTTGATTACAGCGATGTTTTTGGTTTGAAAGTTTATCTCTAATTGCTTCAACTGGTGTATGAACACTTAGGGTATCGGGTAGGGATGTTGCAGAGAGAATTTTGATGGGGTGGTTAGCAAGAATCATGTCTATAGAACAGGTTGTACTTCTGGCTTTATTATATCTCATGGGAGTGAATACAAGTTGAAAGAAAACATATAAGTTTATGGCATTGGTGGGAATGTTTGAATCAATAGTGTGCCAGTTAATGTTGAAGTCTCCTAATATTATAGTTTCTAAGAAGATATTATCTGATACCCAGGAGAGGATTTCTTTGGTGATCTTAATGTTATTTATGTGGTGTATGTAGGTGCCTATGATGCACAGACTTGTGTGCATTCATTTTAAGGAATGTGATTAGAGTTTCTAAAGTGTGGAAATGGGGTGGGTTTGTGTGATGTAGGGAACCCGAGTAGTAGCAAGGACAAACAGAGTGGGATATACCCTGTTCAAAACTGTGAGATGCTGAAGAAAAAACAATCACTAGGGTCTGTCTTGGTGTGTTTTGTTCCCTGATGTTTCTCATTAGGTGAGACAAGGACTGTGAGCAGACTATAAACTAAGTTAATTTGATGTTATTCTATCAGTCATACTATATACAGTTACTTACATTATTTTTTTTCCAAATCATACCGAACATATAATGTATGGCTGGGGAACAAAGCTGCCCATTCTAACTGTGATTTTGGACCCAATCAAATGTATTTTAAAGTTATTTGGGACACACATTTCTTTCCTTGTTTGAGTTGCAGCTACTGTTAGAACAATAGATAGTACAGCTGCCTTGGGATGTCAGTATTATGTGTTCCATTCCTGGAAATGGTCTGTCTGGCAGTTTGGTTGGGTCCCTAAAATGAGTTATGGAAGCAGGAGGGTGCTTAAAACTTGACACAGTATCTGTAACACAAATAAAGGAGGAAAAATTAAAATACTGAATAAATATTCTAGATAAGATCTGTTTAGGGTAGCAATTCCATTTTTACAGAAGACAAAAAGCAATACTTGTTAGCAAGTCTGATCATGAAATAGATAGCTGACACTTTTTTAAAACACGTCACAGTAAAACAACATTAAAATATATCAATTCATCACTAAATGCCTGCCTGTCAACTGGTCTCCTTTTTAAGTGCTACATTCCACTGAAACAAATAAGGTTGGTAAGTGCTGCCAAGCTGGATATACTTAAATTCTGTAACTTGTATGGGGTCCAGATCTGCATTTGCTATCTCACAAACCTTTAAGTGATAACTGCATTACATGCAAGAGGCACAATTTTGCAAAATATTTTGTATTTATCACATCTTTACAGCAACTGGGCTAACCACCTGGTGGTGTTAACACTGGTTCTAGGTAATTTGTCACATTGACTAATGCTGATGTGACAACCCAATCCCATGTAAAAGTGGGAGAATGGGGTTTGACGATGGTGACAATGTGCTGCAACTGTGATGTTAGCCAAGGTAGAAGTGTAGGTAAATAGTAGCTAAACTGTCCTCAACCACAACCATAGCTACACTTATAAAATGAAACTGGTTATACAACTTTTAGCCAATAACATGGTGCTCTCATTTGCTAGGTTTTCAGATTTTTTTTGATAATTATTTATAACTGCTAAGTAGAAGGCTTCTTAATATAAAATGTAATGTCTCAGTAGCATTCTGCAGACACATCCTGTACTTAAGCAAATGAGATGCAGTACTGTTCTTATGTATATAGCTGGCATTTATTAAGGATCTTACTATTTCCATCTTTCAGTGCCTCTTCCGTCTTGTTACTTAATTCATAGATTCACAGGCAAGTACTAGTGGGTCATTTTAAGGCTAGCCAATTTCCCTTGCTGAGATTTAAACCATGTACCTCTTTGTGGGGGAAGTAAACACCTTAACTATTATGCCAAACCCCAACCTCACAGCCTCTCTCATCCCCTGTTCACTCACCTTCCACTAAATATTTTCTTTCTCTAGCTAGTACAGGAACATAAACAGAATATAAATATCTCTCCAACATTCTTAGACCTTAAACATAGTTTCTCACAATACTGCCATAAGCACCCTTTCTGGTATTTTCTGAATTCTCTTGCTGTTGTCGGCAAAAACATTTTCAGCATATTCTTTTTTTTTTTTTTTTTACTCAGAAATTTTTTATTTTGATTATTAGTCAACAATAATAAATACTTTTATAATGTAGAATCATAATATCTATGTGCATATTTACATACAGCCTGATATGACTAAATGAATGATAGAAAATTAAACAAAATAAAGATATTTAACTTAAGAATGATTTCTTTAAGAATAGATTAGATCCATTTGTAGAGTATCAACCAATGACAAAACTTTTCTCAAGGATTATTAGTTAATGGCATTGAAAACAATCTTAATGCTTTGGTTTTAACTTCCATCAACACCGTCTTCTTTAATAAGCATAGAAATTATTCTCTTCCAGGTACTATGGTAGACTTCCAACTCTTTGTTATGCATTTCCTAGCTATAGCTAGTATTGTCCATAAAACATATAGATTAGTTCTTTTTTGATAAACCTCTTCAGATACATTCAATAAAATTAAAGTTTGGGCAAGACAAATTTATCTGTGTAAATAGCCTGTAGGAAGTTATTAATATTTTCCCAAAAGGGTTTAATTTTTTTACATTCATAAAAAATATGAGACCAGTCAGCTTTAACAATCTGTTGACATCTCCAGCATACTCCATTACAAGTAGAACTGAATTTTGGAATTTTATCAGGAGTCAAGAAGGATCTATGTAGAAATTTCCAGGTAAATATTCTCCAATACTGAAAACTGGAGGTTACTTTTACTGAAAGTAGTATATTTGACTTATTTTCTGGGGTTAATTGAACTGAATATCCTCTAGTAATAAATTACCAATATGTTGTTTTAGGTGCTGTTTTGTAGTTTGTTATTAAGTTGTATAAGTAAGAAGTTCCATTCTTCATATTTTCATTATTATAAATAATTTCAAACAATCAACTTATAAACTTAGGTGAAGATGAGTATGACAAATTATTTAATACTCTACATAGATCCTTGGAGAATGTCAATATATTCTGAAGCGCTAACCATTCATTAGAGTTTAATTCATAAGTTGACATCATATATTGTATATCCAGAACTTTTTGATTTTTTTATACAATGGAGCCAACAAATTAGTTTTTTCTGTTCCCATTGCATAAATACTTCTTTATGAATTCTATCTGGAAAGCTTTTTGTAATGCTGAAGGGGATTAATGTTGGAAACCAGATCTTTAATTCCATGTTCATATTTATAAACTTTCTAAAATGCTCGTATAAATGATTTATTACAAATGTCTTTGTTGGTTTAGATATACTGTTTTGTAGATTTATACACAATGAATACCACAGTATATTATTCGTATCTATAATATTAATATTTTTAGTAAGTTTATTTTCATTTAATAGAATCATTGTATGTAATTTTTTCCAGTTGGATGTGTAATTAGGGTTAATCCATTCTATCACAGTTTTGAGTAATGTAGCATTTATATATGATTCAATGTCTGGGAAATGTATTCCTCCATTATCCCATTGTCTTATATGATGTGCATAAGCAATTCTGTTTCTTTTAGGGTACCATAAGAATCTTAGTAGTGTTGATGTTATTTTCTTAAGATAAGACCTCTCTGGAATTAACAAAATAGCTTGGACTATATATAAAATTTTAGGGAGAAGAACCGTTTTAATCAATTGAAGTCTGTCTTCAAAGACTAAAAACAGATTATTATATTCATTCACTAGAGAATCTATTATGTCAATAATCATTTTATAATTATTTTGTATTATATCTTGTATATTATCATATAGATCTATGCCTAGGTATTTTATTTTTGTAGCTTGCATTCCTATGATACTATTCTTATCTACTTGTATGTCCTTTTTTATTTAATAATAGATATTTAGACTTTTGATTATTACAGCAAAGACCTGAAATCTTATAAAATTTATCTAATAGAATATCTAGTTCATCTAAGGCCTCTTTTGAGTTCAATAGAGTGAGAAGTACATCATCAGCACAGAGCATGACCTTAGAGTTATATTAGTCGAATATATTTAGTCATTTTATCTTTGGATTGTTTCGTATTAGTAGAGCCAATAGTTTGATAGTCAGTGCAAATAAAATGGGTGACATTGGGCATCCCTGTTTAGTACCTTTCATAATTTGTATAGGTTCTGAAGTAAACGGTCCTAATTTGACATAAGCTAAATTATTTTCGTATACTTTTTTAATAAATGTGATAAAGGAAAGCAGGAATTCATAAGCTTCAAGAATTTTAATTAGATAGTCCGAATTTAAGGAATCAAATGCTTTTTCAATATCTAGTCCTATTATCAAGGCTTCTTATATTTTCTTTATTTAGATAATCTATTAAAGTCAATATTCTTTTAATGTTATCATGTGTATGTTTATTCTGAATAAATCCAGTCTGGTCATCGTTAATGATTTCATTTAATTGATTTTTTATTCTATTTACCAAGATGGACATAAAAATTTTATAATCATTATTTATTAGTGAAACTGGCCTATATGAGCTGCAAAGGCTAGCATCCTTGTTTTCCTTTAAAATGGGTATAATTAGAGAGTAGTTCCATGAAGGGGAATAACTGCATGGGTTTGAATCTCAATTAATGTCTTATGTAGCAAGGTAATTATATTTTTGGGAAATAATTTGTAAATTTCTGAAATTAAACCATCCATTCCTGGAAATTTACCAGATTTACTATCTTTGATTTTATCTGCGACTTCTTTGAGTGTAATAGGTTTTTGTAAATTTCTTTGTAAACTATCAGGTACTGATTTAATATTAGAAATCATATTTCCTAACAAGGAATGGTCATTTGAATTATTTGTATCTTTATAATGATTACTGTAATAAGATTTGAACGCGTCTAATATATCTCCTATTTCTGAGACCTTCTTATGTCTTTCTTTGTGTAGAATATTAACAATAGAATTGGATTTGGATTGGATTTTGACTTTAACTGATAAGTTATATAGGTGTTTCGGAGAAGTAGCATAAGCGTTTATTTTAACCTTTCTATGGGTAAATTAGTTTTATGACTTAAAATATCAATATATCTTTTATTTAGTTCTTCTATTTCCTTCTTGTTCTCAATTGTATTAGAGTGATTTTTTTATTTATATAATGTGTTTCCTTTGTAATTCTTGTAGTTCAGATTCCCATTCTTTGAGTTTATTTTTATACCAGGCAATCACTTTTACATAAATATAAACTTTTAATGAATCCCACACCATTACTATATTTACTTCCGAATTATAGTTTATGTCTAGATAGAAATTTAGTTCTTTCACTAACCATTGTTTAAATTCTTTAATTTTTGTAATGTATGAAGTTATTCTAGAAAGGAATGTTACTGGTTTAAAATCTATTTGCACTTTAAGAACTAGTGAATTGTGATCTGATAAAGGGCATGGGATTATTGAAAAAGAAGTAATTTTGGATTGAAGATCTTGTGATATAAAAAGTTTGTCTATTCTGGTTTGAGTAACAAGCCTATAATCTTGAGAGAATGTCAAGGAGTTATTATCAATAACATTAAAGGTATCTATCAATTTTAATGACTCAGTCCATTTTTTAGTATTTTTGCAGTAGCTGTTAAACGTGGAGATTTTTTGTTGGTAGTTTGAAAAGTGTCAGTTAGACAATTAAAATCCCCTCCTATTATTAGATTCCCTCTAGAAATGTTTATGATTTGGTCTAGATGTTTTTTACCTGTTCCTGTCCCAATACCAGGAAACCAATATAAGTTAGCTAATGTCCATAATCTATTATTCAGCTTCAGTATACTATAGCTATAAGCCCTTCGTTATCAATATATTTATATACTATTTCAGGGTTTAGGGAATTATTCCTCCATAAGATTATTACTCCCCTTTTCTTAGATTTAAATTTAGAATATGCTAAGGTCCTATAATCACTTGGATTCCAACTAAAATTATTATTAATTTTGAAATGAGTTTCCTGTAAAAAGATTAATTGGGGTTTATTTATCTTTAAATATCTTTGTAAGTTAGATTGTTTATTTGGATTATTTGATCCATTTATGTTTAAAGATAATAATGTGATATCCATGCCAAGTTATTTTAAAGAAGTATTTAAAATGTCAATATATTTTCCTGAAATCATCTCCTCTACATATAATAAAAAGAAAAAATATTAGTTTGTAAATATCCATCTATCTCTATGTAAGATATTAACTTTAAAATAATCAAACAGAATTAAGTCAGGCTTGGTGAAAATAATTAATAACATAAAATTTAAAGAGAAAAATAACATTAAACTAGCTTGTACATTAAAACTTGCCCACCATGGAATGAAATACATTCCTAGTCCATCAGATAGGTACATCTGGTGAACTATCCCACTAACTTCCTTTTTTCATTCATTAGAGCTCCAAATATACAATTTTAAATGGTATAGGAGTCTATTAACATATGTTATATGATTTATCATTCAGCAACAGAAGTAAATGTTTATATATATCAATATATACACACATACCTATACATACATATATATATATATATATATATATATATATATATATATATATATAGTTATAGTTATCTACACATACATACATAATTAGTAACTAATCAAATAAACATAACGCCTGTAATAATGAATATTCAATTTTCTAAACTTGCTTGAAGCAAATTTCCAAGATATAAAGTAAATACTTCATTTCAACTCATTAGTTATTTAACACTTTGGTCAGACAAACTTGTAACATGTAATAGCTATTACTGATGATTATCACATCCGAAATCAAACAGACAAACAATATGAATATTATTCTACATATTAAAAGGACTGATCAAATAATCCATATCAAAATGTTTAAATCTTGCTCTTATTATGTCAGCTGATATTAAAGTTGTGTGTAAAGTTTTCCTAGAGATGTATATGAAGATGTATTCATACATTAATATAACAGAACACTTTTATATACAAGAGTTTCATGTGTTTCTAATAGACTAGATAATGTTTACTTCTACTAAAATGCTTCAAACATACTTTAAGTTCCTGTACCTAAATAAATGTAAAATCATGAAAAGCTGTTCGGCCCGTTTTTGTTACTGTAAGCGATCAGGCTTCTTAAAGAATACACATACTGGTGACCAATCACATCAACTCTCACACGTTGCTATAGCTACAATAAATATTCAATAGCTAAATATGTACATAACTGTATACATAGCTCGTGAGAGCTAGAGATTTTAAAAGCTTCTTTTTAACTTCTTGAGAGTGATTTTCCCCGCTCAAACTGCTTCCTGAGAGAAAAAAATATGTTTTAAAACATTAACTCATTCCCTATCAGCTTTTATTTAAATAAGGCACGAAGAGCGCCTTCTGAGAGCTTCCACACCAGACACTACACACATCGCCTCACTCAGAAATCAACCAACAGTCACCTTAAGCATCTGGTTCCATTCAAACAGTGAAACTAAAGCCAAAAACGCAATCACCTCTCTTTTACCTTGCCAAACACGGACATCTCTCTGATTTCACAGCAATGTTTCCTCATCAATAAAAAATAAAAACCTTTAGTACACCTCGCAGACTACATTTTGCTGAATGCTAGACTCACCCGTCCAATAATCCTCCAGGGGACTTCATCCATAGCCTGCAGCATATCTTAACCCACAGGAATATAAAATATCAATCATACAAGCTAAACCGGAGATCCCCAGTTGACGGACAAACACCAACATGCCAGCTTGTCACTTCACTCCAACGCAGCCAGGGCCAAGAACGAACTCCCCTCCACAACATAAACACTCGAACTTCACCCAAGTTGGACAGAGAGTCCTCTGCTCCATTCCAGCGAGACAACAACATCTATATGACAGTTTGTTTCCACTCTAGAGCGGAAAACCTTTGAACAAGCAGATACCCAACAGCAATAACGTTCAAAGGACATTACAACATCTATACACCATTACATCACCGCTAAGGGAAATCTCACCCATTGTCTAGTTCACAATAAAGCAATGGGAAAATCTATCAATCATTAATAGTAATTAGGTTAAATATACCACATAACAAAATAAGCATGAAATAATAAATCAATTACCACATAGCTATGAAATAATACTTTGCAAGTGAAGTCCTATTAGACTAAAAACTAACTATAGGTATACTTATAATTAACAAATATTTATAGAGAGAAAGGAAATCTAAATAAATAGATAAATAGGGTAAATATCTATATATAAAAAAAATAGATAACGAGGCATAAAGCAAGGTGAGAGGGATGTCAATATTAGAACTAGACTGTTTAGTTAAAATATAACTTAGATTTATGAATTTTATATGAGGTAATAGAAGCACATACCTTTTTCTTTTACACTAGTATTACTTATATGTATGAAATGAAAGTTATGTAACATGTTTAGTCCATTTAAACGTATTTTAGTTATTAGTTATCAGTTGATACTTTGAGAGACTTCACCAAAGTAGGTAGTTTAGTTTCAATTTTCTGTTTCTTCTTTTTGACATCAGTCCAACTAGCTTTTTCAGTGGATCTCTACAGTGACAGGGATGTCCATTCCATTTCTTCTGGGATGGTTATGTTATTATTTTTGATGAATTGAAAGGCTTCTTCCAGAGTGTTGAAGTGTCTCATCTCACTTAGGTACTGTATCCTTATCTTTGCAGGGAAGGCTGTTTGAACTTTGATATTATTCTGTTTCAGAATTTTTCTTAGTGGCCATGCCTTTTTCCTCTGTTCAAGAACTTTAGTGGAGAAGTCATTGTCAAATCTTATTAGATGTTGATTATATTTTATTGGACATTTCATCCATGCTGTTTTTAGCACAAGTTCTTTGTCCATAAAGGATAAAAATGTTATTATAATTGATCTTGGTGGCATAGAGGCAGAAGAAGAGGATGATGCTGAAATTTTATTTCCCAAAGCACGATGTGCCCTTTCTATGCCAAATGACAAGCCTTCATTAAGATTTAGAATCTCTGGTAGCCATGAATTTAGAAAGGAGATAATGTCTTTTCCCTCTGTATTCTCAGGTAGACCAAAAATATTGGTATTTGATCTTCTCTCCCTATTCTCTAAGTCATCTACTTTGTTGGAGAGCCAGGTATTTTGTTTCAGGAGAAAATCTGTTTGTGTCTCCTCTACTTTAAGTCTTCCATCGATGTCAGATAAAGAAGTTTCAATAGTTAACTTAAACTGATGCTGCTGACGCATTTCTTTAAAGACTTCTGTTTGTTTCTGAGAGTTCTCTTTTAGATTTTGTAGATTAACATTGAAATCATCCATTTTTATACCTAGTTCTTGTAGTGCGGTAGTCACCATTTGCAGTTCCTTTTTTAGTGACAGTTCAGAGTGAGAGTTCTTCGGGTTACTCATCTCTTCAGCTGCTGTGTAAAGACTGAGTATTTTGACAGGAAATTTCTTGTAAAAACCCACCAAAATTTGTAATTAGTTATTTTAGACTATTAACTAAATATTTATAAAGTTTTGTTAGAAAAAAAAATGAAATTTCCTGAATTTGATACTAGTTTATGGAGCTCTAAAAAACTGCTGCCTTCAGATAGCCATCTAGGCTCCACCCCCTTCAGCATATTCTTAACTGCTACTCTTGTGCTTCCTGGAAAACTATTTACTGCGACCACTGCACTATATCTCAGATCTATCTTATTTTGTTTACATATGACCACTACTGCAGTGGAAGTTCAGATCTCTTGGGCAACTATTTAGATTATTAGTTTCGTGGATATGAAACAGGTTAGAGATGACCAGATTCTTCAAGGTTCTGTAGGCTAAGCAATTGCCACTCTCAAAAGTTGACAAAGATACCGAAATGAACAAAAGCACTGAAGTTAGGGTAGCCCACAGTGGACATAATCATGATTATCTTAGTTAGGAAACGCAATGGTCTCTCAAGCTTGGTCATGTGCTTAAATAAGTGCACATACTAAAGGAGGGAATTCTAGTTTATAACTGATCTTATAAGTGAGGAATGGAGGGGATGATGACTTCTTTGGATCTAGATGATGTAGCCCTGGCTATTTAAAAATGCTTCCCAACAGTGGTAAAGTGTTGGTTAAACGATCATTCGCTGTCAATGAAAGTGCCCAAGTTCCTAATATTCATTTTTTTAAAGTGGGGGCTGTTACCTATGTGAATGGAGCATGGATGTTCACATCTGCCAAAGAGCACAAAATGCTGAATTTCTTGGCATTTAGTTTGAGACCATGGTTTAAGCACCACTTATTAGCTTCCATTAGTCCTCGTGCAGAATTCAGAAGTCGGTTTGGGAGTTATCATAAACACCCCATTTACAATCATCAGCAAACTTAACCAGCCAAAAAACCCTTGGTGTCAGCCTTGACATCAGAGAAGTAGATATCAAACAGGAGTGGTTACATTATGGCTCCCTGGAGTAAACTGCTGACAACTACTCTTTTGGCTGAGTGTGTGCCTCCAAATACTAAAACTGGCATCTGTTAGGCAGCCAGTTTGCTCTCTAGCAGGTAACATAGGGGTTTATATTTAGTTTGACTGGCTAATCAATGATGCCAGAATGTGGGATGGTATCCAAGGCCTTGATCAAGTCCAAGTACACAATGTGAACTGATTTGCCAGAGTACAATGCCTCTATGACTTGTTCAAGAAAGTCTACCATGTTTAGAAGCCAGGGTCTGACTAACAAACCCAAACTGGTGTTGGTCCAAGGCTTGAAAACTGCCTATGTCTGTTAACCAGTTCCATAATGATGTGCTCCATTGCCTTACAGTTAAGGCTGGTGAGGTTTATGGGCCTACAGTGTCTGGGATCAGTAGTAGGTTCCCCTTTTGGAATGAGGTGACCACAGTCGTTTTCCATACTTCTGTATGAATCCAGTGGAGAGGCTGGGACTGAACTTAATAATCAACTAGCCAGACAACGCTGGTGCTAACAAGAAGACAGCCTGGCACATTATTCTAGCCCATGGCGTAGTGCTTTTAGGCTTGAAGAGAGCACTTAGAACTTGCTCAGAGGTGATGGGGGGATTCTGCAGACAATTAAGCAGACATAGGGGAGTCCATTTTGTGCTAGATTTGTCCACAAAGTTTGCTAGCTATGTCCATAGGGGATTAATATGCTGATATGCTGAGCATTATGAAGAAGGCTTAATTGTTGTATTTAGCATGTGTGGCAATTTGCAAGTCATACTTGGAGTTTGGAGGATTTGATTGCGTTTCTAAGTTTTTTTTCTTTTTTTTTTTAATCTTTGTGTGACTGGGTGTTAATTTTAGTCTTAGAAAATGGGTGACCTGTACATCATCACCACCCTGACTGGAGATCTTACATTCTCCAGCAGGGTTTTAATGTACAGGTAATGACTGCTGAAAAGCAAGTCCACCACTTCACAGCAGCCAAGAGACTCAGCCAAAATAATGGCTACCATTTTTTTAATGCATGCTTAACAGCACTTTGCTGTTTAGTGCACGTAACATTAAAGAAAAAAAAAAAAAAAAAAAAGTGTCTGTATGCCTCAGTGTTTATATGCTTGAGAGAAAGGAAAATGCCTTCCAACAGCATTTAGTCAGTCAAAAACTTTCCATTAAAAATAGGTATGAAACTCTAATGTCTGACATTACCGACCATCCTTAATCCTCAGTGGTTTATCAGCAAAATCGAACATTCTATGGAGACAGAGCAGCAGTATGTGGCTAAATGAAGGACATTACAGATGCATGCGGAGTGACAGTTGCAATGCCTTTCATTTTATATATTTTTCATTCAGTTGCTCAAAATAAGACATCCGAAGTGTCTCCATTCAAACTAGCTGCAACTGCTGGGCATGTGTGTGAGTAGGAGTCTGTCTGTTTCTGAATATGTCTGGGTCTGTATATGTGTGCAAAAAAAATGTTTGTGTAGACATTAAATTCTTATACAACTTGCATTTTGGATGTAAAATACTTCCTCCAACAACAGCATGTTCTACAGCAAGTTAGAAACATTTAGTGGAGGAACTATAACATCAAAAATGCATATAAAAGATTTAACAGATATCCCATCCTCCAAGCACAATACTGCCCTCTACTGAGTACGCTTTACTAGGGAAATGCCCCGCACTCAGGGATGTAGAGCTCATATGCCTGCGACTGATCCAAGTTTATGCCTAATGGGGACTGAGACCTAAATGCAAACCAGGAGGTGGGCATAAAACTTATACGGGAATAAGGCAAAGAGTGATGTGGTGTCATCAGGCTGAAGAATGCATTATGTCTTGCTTATGGGTTATGAGTTTCTTCCTCTTATTGTACAGTTTGTTAGCACTGCTTAAATGTAGCATTGTATTTATGCATTTTGGGGCCGGAGGCCTAAATGCAAGATAGGCAGGTACAGAACTTATTTGTGAATAAGGCAGTGTGTGATGTGGGTTCATCTGGGTGAGAAAATTTTGACAGGTCATCAATTTGTTGGAATAGATTTGCCTTAGTCTACTCTCTAAAGACGGAAGGGATACAAGGTAATGCAGGTCTTACACTTAAATAAGTGTTACACATCAAATCACTGGTCATATCTGAACATCATGCTATCTACAGCTACCAAGCATGGGGGGGCAGGTTAACAAGAATCGGGGCTTTATTTATTTCATTACTTTGCAGAATGTTTGAGAGATGTGTTGTGCGGCTTGTGGCACTGGTACATTTCGTTTTGGCTTGCAAAAGTTGTTCTAAGGATCTGGCATTAACGAAATGTGGCAGTATAGGGCTCCCTAGTTAATGAAGTCACTCAAGTGGATGGTGTTGGGCTCTATAGTGCAGGATGTCAGCTTGTTTGGATATGCCTTGGTATGCCTTGTGATTCATTAGTGTCATCGATGAAGTGTAATAGTTGGCAATGATGTGGCACTTGGTTTTATTTATTATGAGAAGGAAGTGGGAGAGTTTCAGATGAGAGCATGTCAGGTCCCCGAAACACTAGTTTTGGTCAATGTGAAATGATGAAACAAGTTTGCCGAAACTACATTTAGCGACAGTGCATTGTGCCTTTTTCTCCACTGTTGTGTCATCCCAGAGTTGATATATATAAGTTTAGTTTGTGGGGTGTCCCACCCCACATGGAGGGGGCAAGGAAGTTTGACCCCTTAACAAAAAGGGCACCTTTTGGCAACTTATTTATTTACTCCAGTTTGATGACCGGGGAGGTCCACTGGGCTCGGGAAGCCCATTTTCAGTGGAGGCCTGGGGAGAAAAGCTCCACAATACATGGTTTAGTTACATGAATAATTACAGAGAAACTTTGCATTACAAACAACAGTTAGCATTCAACTTTTGCAACTTGACAAGAATCCTTTCAAAGTTA
Source organism: Protopterus annectens (assembly GCF_019279795.1). Taxonomy (NCBI): domain Eukaryota; kingdom Metazoa; phylum Chordata; order Ceratodontiformes; family Protopteridae; genus Protopterus; species Protopterus annectens. The sequence goes on along the minus strand of NC_056747.1, from coordinate 133,741,119 downwards.
TCGTCCTGCATTAAGAGTCTGGAGGTGAAAGGACTTCTTAGGAGCACAGATACACCACCTCTAGTTACACCTTTCAATTCAGCTTTGGGTCTGAAGGAATGGTAGGTATTAATTCCCAACACTCCACGGGTACTGTTCCAAAACCATGTCTCAGTAACTATGTATGTTTATATATGTCTATAACACAGACAATAATTACAGTCAATTATTTTTTACTTGTATTGGGAAATCATTCTTCATGATGGCAGCAGAACACTGCTCAATACAAGTTTCACATCAAATTCAGATGCATACGCCAAAAACTCTACTGTGTCTGTCTTCATGTGATCCAAGGAGGTTCATCTCAAGTCATTCACTCCAGCATGTGCAGTAATCCCATCATATGTGTACCTTGGGTGAAGGGACATGACAACCTTAGTGACACTGCAGACCCTAGCACTTGAGAGACAACAAACCATCACTCTTTGCTCAGCCTGGTGAGTAAAGTATCTGTATGTCTAACTATGGCATCACCTACGACCTGAATGTTGTCAAATAAACAGACTTGGTCCTGTTGCCTGCCTTAATGGCTTCTGCATGCTGTATGCGACCCTTTTTTGTTGTTGCATTTATTGTAGTGTCAGAATGTACTGTATGTTTGTTTTGATTATTGATGCTGAGATAACCTGTGAGAGGAAGATTTTTGAAGGCTTAAGCTGCTGTCTAGATTTAGGAGCTGTTGGAAGCTTGAGTAGAGATTTAACTGCATCAGTATAACAAATGTTTGTGCTTACAGTATGTAATGTTGCATAGGTGTGGATAAGAGTACAACAGTGTTAAGCTCACTACATGCTATTGGCTGAGAGAGAGAGAGAGAGAGACAGAGGCAGACACGCAGAGATGCATCCAGTTGAGTTAAGAACTTATACCTCTCAGAGTGCGAGAGAGAGAGAGTCCGTTGGGTTAAAGTAAGAATCAATTTTCGCTGAGCATAAGGCAGTTCTTACAATTATCCCTCAAGAATTAGCTGAGCTCTGCTTAAAAAAGAAAAACAAGGGAAATCTGAATCGCAAGTGATCCAAGCTACCCAGGAAATGCAGTAGTACCTCACTTAGCTCAATCACTTGTTAAATCCAAGATGATCTTTTACACCAGGGCAAACATATACTCAAATAAAATACGTAAACAGTACCCAGTACCAAGCAATGAAGAAAACAGCTTCAAACTGCTGGATTAATTAGGCAACTTATTTATGTACAGTCAAAAAAGTACTTTCTTGTCTTTTTCTCTGAATTTAATATTCAACAGTTAATTAAACATCCAGTGCATCTGATACAGGCCTTTACAGTCTTTAAAGAAAGAAAAGCAACAGTTCCCACCTCATCTTCTGTAATGCCTAGGTGTTTCTGGGTAAGCTGAGAAATACAGAAAATCCAACATGACATCTGTCTACACTGGATCCTCCTCCTAGTGAGACATGCATGGTACAACTCCCATAGGATGCATCATCAAGGATCTGCCAAAACCACTTTGACTATCTGAACCAAGAGCAGCAGCAGCAGTTGTACTTTCAGATCTTCCTGGTTTGCTCATTTCCTTACTCGGTCATGGATGTTAAGCCCAACCACCCCATAAATTAACTTAAATTCTATCACTTGTTATGCAATCTCATCTTGATGACCATAACTGATGATGGAGACACACATATTAGTAAACAAAGAGGTTTATCCTACATATTTTTCTTCCCTACCCCAGCCTGATAAAATACCACAAGTACAACTGCCACTGCACCCATCATCAGGTCAAAGTCCTGAGACTCTCTACCCTTGTCTTTAAAACGAGACTCAAACCACTTAAACTTCTCTTCATGTCTGTAAAGACAAACCCATTCTTTTCAGAAAAAAAAGAGATCATGGTCTGTAATCTGGAGAAGCCAATTTTCATCTCAACGTTTTACATTCAGCAATGAATTCCTGCAATGTATGCTAAAGCATGCTGGAGTGCACACACACTTAGGGCAAAAGGATATCAGCAACATCCCCAAACAACAAAGCTCCAAACCTCATTTCCCCAGACTTAATATCTTCAGACATTATCTATACCTTGATATCCTGTCCACGAAAATTACAAACAGAAATGAAGACAAGGCACACGTTCGCATTCAATATGGGGAATGTGAACTTGAATCTTTCCACTCAGATACAGAGACTAAAAGGTACAGAGAAGTGATCCTGCAACCACATAGTGCTGCAGCACACCTGTGGACCTCACACAATGGCACCAATAACAGCACCCAATCAGCTAATTCTTTCCATGAGGATAGGAATCAATTGGAAATCCCAAATTAACTCGCTACTCCATGACTGTGACAGACTGGGGTTAGGGAACAGGTCAGTTTACTGGTCCTGTCGAGCAGCCTACCATCTTCCCTTAGAGCACCCCCTACCCCTTAGCAGCTCATTCAAGCTCCACTGCAGCTGTCAGAGAGGAAGTGTGCCTCTACATGCCAAATCCAATTCCAACTCCCTTCAGCTCACAGTGCCAATTCACTTGATAGGGTAGGCCCAATAGGCTCACAGTCCACTGGGTGTAACAACTAGTGCTCCAGCTAGATGTTACCCATGTGATGAGATACAGCTGTTCCCTCCATACTGAATGTGTTAGCCATCAGCAGCAATTCATTCCTGTCCTGCCCAGCTAGCTACTACTGGTACCAGAGCCACTAAAACTCTGGTGGACTGTGCAATAGTCAAAACATTATCCCTCTGTGGCACAGAGATGGCAATTCATACATTTTCTTGGGGTTCACAAAATACATGTAGACAGCACTGGCAAACGGACATGATTCCTACAATACCTGTACAAAGATAAGCAGATGATCCAAAGTTCCATTGCCAACACACATTCTTAGCTGCTCTTCCTAAATCAGAGGCTCAGCTAGACAAAGTCTCCTCTCCAGCAACCTAAGCCTTTCTAGGTAGGCTGACACATGTGATCCCTCCATAATGGGAACACACACCATCATGTTTTTTGAAACCGGGACTACTGTCTCACTTGCCAGTTCAGAGGTACGACCCACATTTTCCAGATAGCACTGGAAAAGTGAGCTTACCACTTCACCACAATCTCGACTGAATTTAACATTTCCAGCCTGATCTCTTACAAATACAGCTTTACCACAGTAGAGCTGTATAATCACTACAATGCCCACATCTTTGGAAATGGACCCAGTCACAGCAGTTGCTTCTGGTACTGCTTCTTCAGAGGAAGGCATGTCAGCCAGATTCACAAAATGTTCATTCTACCCCACAACAATGTCCCCAGTCAAGGTCAGCATTCTCCACCCTTACTCAGTACAGCATTGGCAGTGTCCACCTTTTCCATTCAGAATCACTGAAATGTATGCCAGAATGTCCTTTAAGCCATCTGAGAGCCTTACTATTATGGCCACAAGCTCTTCCCACACCTGTGCACTTGCTATTGCAAGTGCTTCAGCTGCTACTTTCCAGGCCACTTGATATCTGCCAGTCCTAACACTCCCTGTTAACACTGCATGAAAATCCTCTGTTTAATTTGACAGCTTGCTACCTCCTTAACTTCTGAGGTTTTGAGCAAGGTTTATTTAGACTCTACATCCCAGCCTCTACAGGTACATAGGGGAAGCATTTCCACTTGTGATAGCTGAACTCTTTGCACAGAGAAGCATCAGCCAAGCATTCCAAGGACACCCTCACTATATTGGGTTTCCCCAGTCAGTCTAGCCACATACCTAGACTTTTGACCCAACTCAACACAAAGTTGTGATCAGCTGGCAGAGCAGGACCTCTCTTGAATTGAGTGAACATGGCCTCCAGTATTAGGAAAATTACAAAACTGATCATCAACCTTCAGCCCAAGATGTTCTATTACCAGGTACACTTATGAGAATCTTTACATTTGAACACAGTGTTTAGTCCCATGACTACCACAGAGGTACAGAACAATTCACCACTCTGGTTCAGATCAGGCAGTTCATTCCGCTCAGCCATGCCCCTTAAGGTATCTCCATCAAAAGTACTCAATTTCCTAGCTCTTAGGTGCATATGCACAGAGGGTTTTCCTTTAGATTATACTACATTACATTACGTCTGCTAGACAACAAAAGTATCTAGTCTTTCCCTTACGGTGATGGGAAAAGCAGGGATGCAGACAACACTTTTCTCCATTTGTCCCATGCGCTCTTAAATGCCTTTGTGGATTCCCTCTCACCCACTAATCCTAATAGTCCATTCCAAGGGTCTACAATCTTTTCTGTGAAGTACTTTAGGGTCACAAGAAGCACATTCTCTACAGTCAACTGACTTGTGCCCTATCCTCTCTCTCCACATACTGTTTCATGATGAACCCCTCATATGGGAGCACTGCTGAAAGCTGAGCATTTGAAAGAAAAGGAGCAAAATAAAACTCCACTGTTGGCAAAAATTATTTTTTAATCACTTTTGTGTGATCTCGGAGTAAGTATATTTCAGTTTTGGGGGTGTGTGTGGAGGTTCCCCACTATATGGAGGGTGCAGGGGGTTTGCCTTACTGAAAAACCTTACCTCGAGATACATCAAAAGTTGCTTTGATTGATCAGAACTCAATAAAATTGTTGTCAATCGATCAGGTATCCCTCTCATATCCACAAAACATGATATTGTGTACCTATACCATATCACATCTCTTCTGTTATCTACTAAGAACAGATCTAGCTTCTCTACTCATATTTCTTTTTGTCCATCCCACACACCTTTCTAGTGGCATCTGGATATGGAAAATTTCACAATAAAAAAATATCACAAAGAGGGAAAGTAGAAAAGAAGATTAGTAATTAATAAAAATAGAAGTGGAATGCCTGTGAAGTGAAGGAATTGGTGTAGAAGGTCTAACACATGTTACATCACACACAGCATGATGGAATGAGTCCCCAAAGTAACAAGATCAGGAGACATCTGAAGAAGAAATATGGACATGGGAAAGAAAAAAAGAAAGAAAGAGAGATTTAATATGGTGTAATATTTATGCAAAGGAGAAAGCAAAACTAACCAATACAAAAAGAGCAGCACCAAAGATATTTGAAGAGAAATACAAGCAAAGGAATCCAGACATGGAAAACTTTACAATACAAAAAATAAGACGACAAAGAGTAAAAGAAAAAAGGAGATCAGTAATGGAGAAGTTAAAGAAATAGAAACTGAGGTTATGGAGTACCTGCGAAGTGAAGGACTCAGTGTAGAAAATCTAATTCAGAAAGCACCACAACAGGATAGAGCAATGGATATCGAAATTAAGCAGAAACCAGTGGAACAGGAAGCAATTGGTCAGGTGCTATACAAAGATATTTTGGACCCTTCCACAGGAAACCAGTATAAATGTTTACTTGAGGCTACACAGCAAGGGAAGGAACAGGAAACTAAAAACTCTGATGCAGTCAATGCTGAGGAGTGACAGGCCATTGAGTTCCCATATGACAGGGCAACGGATGGCACAGGATGAAACTTAACAGAATGTGCACAGGAAGATGGTACAGAACTTTCTTTAGAATGCTCGCAGGAAATGGAAAACAAAAAACTTGCCATCAGTTTAGAAGAAAATGAGCTAAGAAAAGAGTTTCTTGATTTAATAGACATAGACAGCCTGTAAAAAAAAAATCAATAAAACCCAAACAGTCAGAAGTTTGATAAAACAAATGAACACAGTAATTAGGACTGTCCATAAAGATCCATGCGATATAACACAAGTAAACAGGGTGCATTACTGTGCAACTAAATAACTGATAAAATTCTACTAGAAGACCACAGGATAGTGAGGGAAAGTAAGGAGAGAAACCAAATACCATTATGGAAGTACTGAATAGAAAAAAATATAAAGCAGTTAAGACAAGAAGTGTCACTGTTAGAAGAAAATAGAAGAGGGAACAGATCAACAAAAATATTAAGAAAGACAGACATGATAAAAGCAATGTGCAGTATTAGAACAGACCAGGATCTATCATGCACTATCACAGATAAACTAAAAATCTCAGCACAGCTGGAAAAACTTAGAAGATATGCAGATAAATATAAAGGAAAAGTACAAAATAAACAGTTTATTGACAACCCAAAAATGTTTTATACAGAATTGGGAAACAAGGTAAAAGGAACTGAAAGACCGCCAAAAAAGAAGAAAAAAACACATTTTGGAGAAGTATCTATGAAGATTCTGTGGAACACAAAGATGAAAATGGATAGAAGAAGTAAAAGAAATAAGAAGTTTAAAGGTATAGGATATGAAATGGGATGAAGTAAGAACCAGAGAGATTGAAACAAAATTAAGAAAAGCCTCTAATTGGAAAACCCCAGGCCCAGATTCAGTACCTAACTTTTGGTTAAAAGTATTAACATCTTTGCATGAAGATTCAGCCATGAGTAAGAACTATTTATATGGGTACCCTGAACAGACACCAACCTGGCTAACAGGAAAAACAATGCTCCTACTTAAGAGTGAACCTGCAAGCTACCCTAAAAATTATAGGCCAATAACTTGCCTTCCGACGATGTATAAATTATACACAGAAATTCATGCTGACAGAGCTTATAGAAAAAAAACTCAATTATGGCAGTAGAACAAAAGGGTAATAAAAGAAAGTCATATGGAACAAAGGACCACTTGTTGTTAAATAAAGTCATAGTGGAGAACTGTAAAAAGGGGAAGAATCTAAGTATGGCATGGATTAAATACAAAAAAGCATTTGATAGTATCCCACATTCATGGATAAAAAAGAGTGCATTTTTAAAAATGTACAAGATACACTCTACATTGATCGACTACATTACAGTGACCATGAAACAATGGCAGACCACTTTTCAATTAAGCCATGATAAAGGATAAATTATTATTCCAGGGATAAAAATTCAAAGGGGGATATTCCAGGGTGACTCTCCGTCACCGCTGCTATTGTGCTTTGCCCTTAATCCATTCAGCTGTCTGCTTAACAGCTTAGGCCATGGTTATAATCTGGCTCCTAGAAAACAACAAAGTGTAAAGACTTCTTATCTTCTCTTTGTCTATGATTTAAAACTGTATAGCTCATCAGATGAGGAACTGAAAGCACAACTGCAAGTTGTCAAAACTTTTTCAGAAGATATAAGAATGTTATTTGGTCTTGATAAATGTGCAAAAGCAACCTTTAAAGAAGGAAAACTGCAGTTTGGGACAAGAATGTGATGTAAAAAAACTTCAGCAAGTGGGAGTGTATAAATATCTGGGAATTGATGAAGGATCAACAATAAAACATGAAAAAATGTGAATAAAACTTGGTAAGGAATACTTTAGAAGACTTAAATTAATCCTGAAAACAGAGTTGACATCTAGGAACAAAATGTAAACTCTAAGCCAGTTTGCTCTTCCTGTCCTAACTTACAGTTTTGGAGTGATTAACTGGCCCCAAAACTTGTTGGATAGCTTAGGAAAACAAGAAGAATGCTTCATGCTCACCAAATGATTTATAAAAAAATCAGTGCATACCAAGATTAAATATTCCCCGTTCAGAAGGAGAGGTGGGCCTCCTTGAAATTGATTACATTTAGATCTGCAATCGTGGGACTCCACACATATCTGCTGACCTCTTAAAGAGCCAAATGTAGTGAAAGTTTTGAAACATGAGGATAATAAATCTAAGAGGACTTCTCTGCTTAATCTAGCAGATGCATATCGGCATCAAGCAGAAATGGAAATCAAATCAGAAGTAGATAAGAAATCAGGCAGCAACTGAATTTGCCAAAAACAAAAGAAAGAATATAAGGTTAAGGACCAGACGAGAAAGCAAGAAATGTGGAAAATACATAAATACAGTTGCAAGTATAGAAAACTTCTGGAAGAACCTCATGTTGATCAGGAATGGTTAAGGAGAGATGAATTCAAACCAAGAGATGAAAGGTTAATACTGGCAGCCCAAAATAGTGGGCTACGTACATGCTGGTTTAGAAAAAGTTATTTTTTTATTTATTTTATTATTTATTTTACATTTGTTGACCGGGCTAGTCTAGCTGGACATAATATCCGTTTTCAGTAGAGGCCCGGGGAGAAAAAGCTCCAGTACAGGCAATAAACAATGATTTATCACATAAAGCATAATATGAGTAAACAATACAAGGTAGAAAGAAAAATAAATTTCAACACAAAGCAAATACTAAAAATAGGAGATCAACTTATGCTACATACTACTATATTAGACTTATAAAACAGTAACAATAACACAAAATGAAGTTACACAGACAGATAAAAGGGTTACTGGTAAAGCCTAATTCTTAGATATAACTTTCAAACTCTTGAAAGCTTTAGTGAGGAGCTCAGTAAGGGGGATGGGGGTGTAAAAAATAGGTGAGTGAGGACATGATTTCAGTCGGGATTTGCACAAGGACACAGCCATTGTGTTTTGAGATGTTCTTTAATGTGTTTTTTGAAAAGAGAGGTAGAGTTTTAATTAGTTATTTCTTGAGGGAGTTGATTCCAGATTTTACCTATGGAATTTGAAAGTACTGAATCCCCAGCTTTATTATATGATTTAGTTAGAGATACTAGGAGTTTATTAGCAGAACGGAGTGTGGCTAGGTTTTTATATGGTATAATCAGTTTTGTAAGACTAGGGGTGACATCAGGGTAGTAAACGGTCTTATGAATGATGAGTAGTTGATAGAGTAAGTGGTTATTTAGCTCTAACCAATCTAGATGTTTGAGGTTAAGACAATGGTGAGTTCCTAGGGGAGTAGCAGTAATGAATCTGGCTATGCTATTGTAGCAGATAGAGAGTTTGGTAATGTTATTTTTGGATAAGTTAGTATAGATAGGTGAGGCATAGAAGAGGGTGGAGATCAGGTGTGTCTGAGCAATGGTTTTTCTAGCTTCTCGGGTAAGAAAGGGTTTAATTCTGTAGAGTGTCCCAATTTTTTTGTTGACAGTTTTAATAGTGGTGTTAATATGTTCATCGTAATTGAGATGGTTATCAATAGTTACACCTAGCAGTCGTGTGGTCTTATCAGGGTTTATACTGGTTGCATTATCTGAGGAGATAGTAAAGAGAGGTGTGGGAGATTTATGAGTAGGAGTAAAGAGAAGAAGCTTAGTTTTTTGGGGGTTGAGGAGGAGGCAGTGTTGCATAAACCAATTTTCGACATATTGGAAGACTGTTTGGGTGAGGGACTGGAGGGAGGGAATATTTTTAGCAGTGCAGATTAACGTTGAGTCATCAGCATATTGAATGCAGGTGGCTTGTGGTATATTCAGATGTAGGTCATTGATAAATAAGGAAAAAAGAAGGGGACCTAGGATTGATCCTTGTGGAACACCAATATTTACTGGGAGTAAGGAAGATAGGTTGTTCTCCCAAAGGACTGCTTGTTGCCTGTTATGGAGATAGCTCCTAAACCACTGTAGTGAGTGTGGGCTGAGAGAATAAAGGTTTAGTTTGTCAAGAAGTATATTGTGGTTAACCATATCAAAGGCTTTTGAAAGATCTATGAAAAGTGCTGAGGAGAAACAATTATTGTTTCTATAATTGTTTATGGAGTCAGAGAAGGAAAGGAGGGCAGTTGTAGTGCTGTGGAATGGTCTAAATCCATGTTGACAGTTGGCTAGACGTTTGTTTTGAAGAAGGTAGTTAAGAATTTGTTTGTGAACACATCTTTCCATAATCTTGGCTAATGGGGAAAGTAAGGCAATAGGGTGAAAATTTGAGAGTTCAGTTGATGAGCCTCCTTTATGTAGGGGAATTATATGAGATATTTTCCATAAGGTGGGGATTGTTCCTTCAGTGATAGTCCTATTAATCAGTATGGATACTGGATAATTGATAGCTTTAGCAGCTATTTGTAGGTATTCAGATGGGAGTTGGTCAGCAGATGGGGTGCAAGGTTTGAGTTTCTTAAGAAGCTTATAAATGAGAGATGTAGCAACGGGTTGAATTTGAAAGTTCTTAGACGAGGGTAGAGAGGTATTTGGTAAGGATGCAGTCGGTGTAGGTAAAGAGTTAGCTAGGGATTGAATGGCTTCTGTAAAATACTTATTAAAGGCATCAGGGATCTGTGCAGCATTGTTGAGGTGAAAGCCTGTAGGGGTAGGAGTAGGTGAATGTCCTGGTTTAAGAAGTTTATTAACGCTTGTCCAGAATTTTTGAGGTGTTTTTGACTACTTTGTTGAAGGTGAAGATAATATTCCTTTTTATCTCTAACAGTATCTTTTTTGGTGGCATTTCTTAATTGTTTGAAGAGGAGAAGATCAGATGGGCATTTACTAGCTCTCCATTTGGCCCAGATTTTATTTCTGAGGATCATTTTTTCTTTTGTTTGCTTAGATAGCCATGGAGCAGATTTGGATCTTATTCTAGTAGAGTGAAAAGGGGCGTGATGATCAAGGATTTGAAGAAAGTTTGTATTAAAGTAGGTCACTGCTTTATTAAGTTCAAGGTGAGTTAGTGTTGACCAGTCACATGCTTGCAATTCAGTAAGGAAGTTATCAGGGTTAAAGAACTTTTTTGAGCAGGATGTTCTTAGTTTATGAGTATCTGGAATATTCACTTTTTGTCTTGTGACATATGTAAGCATATGGTCACTGATATTATCAGGAAGGGTTCCTGGGGTGTAACTGTTGGGGTGGTTATTAATAAGGATCCAGTCAAGAGTTGTTTATTTTCTATTTTGTTTATGGATTCTAGTAGGAGTTGTTATTAATTGTGAGAACCCATAGAGATGAATATGGTTAGTTGGGTGTTGGTTTGAACAGGTTATCCACTCAATGTTAAAGTCACCAAGTATTATGGTTTCTTGGGGTTGTTGGTTGGAAAGTGAACTAAGTAAGTTTTCTAGAGTCTGAGTATTATTACCAGGGGGAAGATACATGCAAATTAGATAGATTGATTTGGTGTTGTTAATTTGGAGTTTGGTAGATAATGATTCAGCTTTAGGGTCTATCAGTGAAAGTTCATTATGGAGGGTAAGTTGGAGATTAGATTTATAGAAGATGGCTATACCACCACCTTTCTTAGGTTTTGCGGTCATGTCTGAGTATGCTGTAGCCAGGAGGGGTTATTTCCTGGTCCTGAGTAGAGGGTTTTAACCATGTTTCTGTAAGACATAAAATGTCAAATGAGTGCAAGTTCAATAGTGCATGGAGATGATGAACTTTGTTATTAATGCTTCTAATATTTAGGTGAGCTATTAGAAGGGAGTTAGATGTTTTAATACATGGTGGAGGTACAGGTAGAGGATGTTTATTTGTGTTTAGATTAGTCTTAGTGGAGGGACCAGGGTTTGGATGTATATCTCCATGTAGGAGGAGGTAATGATTGGAGTAGAATAGGAATTTAAGGATTTTAAGTAAGTTGTTACAATATTTTTTGTTAAGGTGGAATGTTCTATGAGTTATTCTGTGGCATTTTGGTAGAAGATAATTAGTGGAGCAGGTTATGTTACTGTGAGTAAGGGTAGTGAGAAAAGAGGATGGTAGTGTTTGCTGGAGATGAGGATTTTGTTCCTTTAAAGAGTTGTTTTCAAAGAAGGTGATATAGTAGGATATAGAAAGAGAGGCTAGAATAGTGGTAAAGAGAAGGATGCATGAGAGAAAAGGTTTAAGTATTGGAGGCATGGTATTGAGTCAGTGTTAGGATGATATAGTTTGTAAGAGTTGGTCAGTACAAGAGCTAGTGGTTATGTGATAACTAGTAGTATAGGGTTTTATGAGAAAGAAGAAGTAAAAATAAGAAACTGGATAGAGGTTGTCAATAATAAGAAGATGCTGGAAGAATTGGCAGGTACAAGGTGTAGCTAGGCAAGGTAAAGGATGAAGAATAGGAGAGAATGAATGAAAGAGGTGAAATAAATAGGTGTACAAGGAAACTAGAATATAGTTTGGAGGTGGATGTTAGAGATGGGAGTAGCAAGAGGAGGAGGAGAAAAAGAAAGAGAGGTAATAGCTAAGGGGAGAGGTCAACTGATAAGAAGGATGGAGATAGGGTAGGGGATATGGGGGGAGTGTCTAGAGAGCTATAAGGTAAGGACCCCCCGGGGTGGGTGGGATTTGGGGGTAGAGAGGGGAGCGAAGCGGGGCAGACACAAAATCAGGCGAGAGCAAGTGGGAGAGAAAACAATCAGTAAGGTGCAATTCAAGGGCAGGAGGCTGGCTAAAGGAGGGTAGCTAAGGGTAAAGTGGAGGAAAGGGGAAAAATAAAAAGATAAGTGAGGCTGAAAAGAAAACAGTATGGGGATAGGCTCAAGGGAAGCCTAGAATAGGTAGAGGTGGTGAAGGTGCAGCCTAGAGACAGGTTGATAAGACTAAGGGACTGAGAATGTAGTCAGGGCTCAGAAAGTAAAACAACAAGGAAGAAGCAAAGAGTCAAGGAGAGCACAAAAAACAATCAGTGAGGGGGGTAGAGGGAGAAACTACAATGTCTTCAGGGGGGAAGAGAAGAGCATAGGAGGAGGGAGAAGGGGAATGGCAAGTACTAAGATCACAGATAGATTAAGGGCTGGATTGAAGAAGGTAAGGGTCTACAAAAACGAAGAGGCAGTCTAAGGGATAGAGTAGTAAAATAAAACAGGGGGGGTTGCTGCTGGCAGTGACTGGCAGTAGTCTAGTAAAAGTAACAACAGTAGAGGATAAGTAATAACATAAGTAATACTCTTGATAAAATCAAAAAACACTGTAACATACAGTGATGATTACTGTGGTTTTGTCCAGGGCGGTTTAGATAACCCAGGGGGGAACCCAAAGCAGGATTTGGCGGGTGGATATAGCAGTTCTTAGGAGTCCAAAAATGAGCACTTCCAGGAGTTAAGAGAGTGGAGAAAAGTACCTTATACCAGCTGGTAGAGAAACGATAAGTAAAAAAGACAAAAAAATGAGCAGCATATAATAAAATGGAACTATGACATGCAAATCATTCTTTACATGGAGTAACAAATATGTACACTTACTAGGCAATAAAAACAAAGGTACAAATATTTGTCAGCTTAGTGTCAAGAGTAAATTACAATTTCCTTTATCTGCATGTACACATCAGGATCAGGTTTTACAAAACACAACTGTAAATGCAGAGGGCAGAAACAATAGCTTAATCTAAATGCAGTAATGTGGTACAATGCGCAAAACTTGCCAGAGGAAGTCTGACAGTGATAAGGCGGGAAAAAAAAATATGTAATCCCTACATCTTCAGCGCTTTCTCAAGTAGAACCCTCAGTAAGCAACTGAGCATGACACAGTTCAAGCCAAAAACCAAATGCGACATAGCCAACACCAGAAGAACAGAAATAGTAGAAGCTATTGTCTTTAAATTACCGTTATAGTTTAACCACTATCCCACAGTAAACCAGCAAAGTACAACAGAGCCTTCCCTATGAAAGCTAAACATAGATGCTACCAAGCAAACACTTTACAATAAAAGGAATAACATAAAGTACCTAAACTATAGATTATAGGAGTACATAGAGGTAGAGATTACTATAACACACCCATAAATCCACTACAAGTCTGCCTAGCACGTACAGGGGAAAAATAAGTAAAAAAGATTGGTATCGTCTTGAGACACAGGTAATGCGTAGAGAATAGCTATGTAGATCTCAAATTGCTAGCAGCCCCTTCTAGCAAGTAGCAATAAGGTTAGCGGCACCAAGACTAAAAATATAAGGCTAGCCCAAAAGCTAAAGACTACACAAAGCAAGGGAATAGCATTACATTACAAAGAGATAGTACTTACCAATGCAGTACATACTATATATACGACATAAGCACAGAAACAAACATCCCATGCCAGAGGTTAAAGGGATTTAAGGCTCAAGGACTGTTAAATGGTAGTCCACAAAAAACAACTTACGCCAAAACCAGCAATCTCCTTAGCGTTGCACGAAATCAGAAATAACCAGTAAAATACATATTAATTTCCAATCCTGAAACACGCAACCAAGGGTGCGTGTAGCTGTAACGCGCCTAGTAAAAGCAGCGTTTCAATCAGCTACACAAAGCAAGTAAATAGTATTGCCCACAAATAGTAGCCCACAAGCAGCAACGTACGCCAAAACCAGCAATAACCGTAGCGTTGCACGAAATCAGTGATGACCAGTAATATACATACTAATTTAAAACCCTAAACACGCAATCACAAGTGCAAAATAGCTGTAACGCGCCTAGCATAATCAGCGTTTCAGGCGCAACAGTTTAGGCGGCAAGCATCTGTGCTATTACTAGGTAGAAGTGTACAGGAAAAAGTACAGAAAAAAGCTAAAAAAATGTCACACAACATAGGAATTAACGCTGCATAAGGTTACATTCAGCGTAATTCAGCAGCAAGACAGATAATGCTTTTGTTCAATAACTAACAACTGTAAATATGGCACAACATACAGAACTTACTATCTGATTAAACTAATAGACAGAACAGCTCAGTCAGCAGCCACGCGCAGGAGGGGAGAGTAAAGATGGCGCCCTTTAGAAACTCCCCTATATATAAGTTCCCAGGCAGAAGTAGAGAGCTAAGGGGTGGGCAGTGTATTCAAGTTGCAAAAGGAAGGCAATAAGAACAAGTAAAGGTGGGAAGAAACAGAGGATACAGAGAAGAGGGAAAAACAGGAAGTACGAGAACAGTTGGGAAAAAGTAGCAATAGAAAGGAGAAGTCCAATAAAAAATGGACTCAATAAATAATTTATAGACAAGTAAAGGTAATTCTCTAGAGATAGAAACCAACACAGCAGTATGTGGAGAGAGGTATAGCAATAGGATACACTCAAAAGTAGGGGAGGACACACTGAGGAGAGGATACAAAAAGGAAAGGGGTGTAAGTACAAATAGAGAGGAAGGGACTAGTCAGAAATGAAGAAACATAGAGGAGTGACCAGAGGTTCACAAATCAGGCGAGAGCAAGTGGGAGAGAAAACAATCAGTAAGGTGCAATTCAAGGGCAGGAGGCTGGCTAAAGGAGGGTAGCTAAGGGTAAAGTGGAGGAAAGGGGAAAAATAAAAATATAAGTGAGGCTGAAAAGAAAACAGTATGGGGATAGGCTCAAGGGAAGCCTAGAATAGGTAGAGGTGGTGAAGTTGCAGCCTAGAGACAGGTTGATAAGACTAAGGGACTGAGAATGTAGTCAGGGCTCAGAAAGTAAAACAACAAGGAAGAAGCAAAGAGTCAAGGAGAGCACAAAAAACAATCAGTGAGGGGGGTAGAGGGAGAAACTACAATGTCTTCAGGAGGGAAGAGAAGAGCATATGAGGAGGGAGAAGGGGAATGGCAAGTACTAAGATCACAGATAGATTAAGGGCTGGATTGAAGAAGGTAAGGGTCTACAAAAACGAAGAGGCAGTCTAAGGGATAGAGTAGTAAAATAAAACAGGGGGGGTTGCTGCTGGCAGTGACTGGCAGTAGTCTAGTAAAAGTAACAAGAGTAGAGGATAAGTAATAACATAAGTAATACTCTTGATAAAATCAAAAAACACTGTAACATACAGTGATGATTACTGTGGTTTTGTCCAGGACGGTTTAGATAACCCAGGGGGGAACCCAAAGCAGGATTTGGCGGGTGGATAAAGCAGTTCTTAGGAGTCCAAAAACGAGCACTTCCAGGAGTTAAGAGAGTGGAGAAAAGTACCTTATACCAGCTGGTAGAGAAACGATAAGTAAAAAAGACAAAAAAATGAGCAGCATATAATAAAATGGAACTATGACATGCAAATCATTCTTTACATGGAGTAACAAATATGTACACTTACTAGGCAATAAAAACAAAGGTACAAATATTTGTCAGCTTAGTGTCAAGAGTAAATTACAATTTCCTTTATCTGCATGTACACATCAGGATCAGGTTTTACAAAACACAACTGTAAATGCAGAGGGCAGAAACACAGTACAGAAACAATAGCTTAATCTAAATGCAGTAATGTGGTACAACGCGCAAAACTTGCCAGAGGAAGTCTGACAGTGATAAGGCGGGAAAAAAAAATATGTAATTCCTACAGCTTCGGCGCTTTCTCAAGTAGAACCCTCAGTAAGCAACTGAGCATGACACAGTTCAAGCCAAAAACCAAATGCCACATAGCCAACACCAGAAGAACAGAAATAGTAGAAGCTATTGTCTTTAAATTACCGTTATAGTTTAACCACTATCCCACAGTAAACAGCAATGTACAACAGAGCCTTCCCTATGAAAGCTAAACATAGATGCTACCAAGCAAACACTTTGCAATAAAAGGAATAACATAAAGTACCTAAACTATAGATTATAGGAGTACATAGAGGTAGAGATTACTATAACACACCCATAAATCCACTACAAGTCTGCCTAGCACGTACAGGGGAAAAATAAGTAAAAAAGATTGGTATCGTCTTGAGACACAGGTAATGCGTAGAGAAT
Organism: Protopterus annectens; assembly: GCF_019279795.1. Lineage (NCBI taxonomy): Eukaryota > Metazoa > Chordata > Ceratodontiformes > Protopteridae > Protopterus > Protopterus annectens. The sequence goes on along the minus strand of NC_056747.1, from coordinate 133,724,752 downwards.
AGCTATGTAGATCTCAAATTGCTAGCACCCCCTTCTAGCAAGTAGCAATAAGGTTAGCGGCACCAAGACTAAAAATATAAGGCTAGCCCAAACGCTAAAGACTACACAAAGCAAGGGAATAGCATTACATTACAAAGAGATAGTACTTACCAATGCAGTACATACTACATATACGACATAAGCACAGAAACAAACATCCCACGCCAGAGGTTAAAGGGATTTAAGGCTCAAGGACTGTTAAATGGTAGTCCACAAAAAACAACTTACGCCAAAACCAGCAATCTCCTTAGCGTTGCACGAAATCAGAAATAACCAGTAAAATACATATTAATTTCCAATCCTGAAACACGCAACCAAGGGTGCGTGTAGCTGTAACGCGCCTAGTAAAAGCAGCGTTTCAATCAGCTACACAAAGCAAGTAAATAGTATTGCCCACAAACAGCAACGTACGCCAAAACCAGCAATAACCGTAGCATTGCACGAAATCAGTGATGACCAGTAATATACATACTAATTTAAAACCCTAAACACGCAACCACAGGTGCAAAATAGCTGTAACGCGCCAAGCATAATAAGCATTTCAGGCGCAACAGTTTAGGCGGTAAGCATCTGTGCTATTACTAGGTAGAAGTGTACAAGAAAAAGTACAGAAAAAAGCTAAAAAAAAATGTCACACAACATAGGAATTAACGCTGCATAAGGTTACATTCAGCGTAATTCAGCAACAAGACAGATAATGCTTTTGTTCAATAACTAACAACTGTAAATATGGCACAACATACAGGACTTACTATCTGATTAAACTAATAGACAGAACAGCTCAGTCAGCAGCCACGCGCAGGAGGGGAGAGTAAAGATGGCGCCCTTTGGAAACTCCCCTATATATAAGTTCCCAGGCGGAAGTAGAGAGCTAAAGGGCAGGCAGTGTATTCAAGTTGCAAAAGGAAGGCAATAAGAACAAGTAAAGGTGGGAAGAAACAGAGGATACAGAGAAGAGGGAAAAACAGGAAGTACGAGAACAACAGTTGGGAAAAAGTAGCAACTGAAAGGAGAAGTCCAATAAAAAATGGACTCGATAAATAATTTATAGACAAGTAAAGGTAATTCTCTAGAGATAGAAACCAACACAGCAGTATGTGGAGAGAGGTATAGCAATAGGATACACTCAAAAGTAGGGGAGGACACACTGAGGAGAGGATACAAAAAGGAAAGGGGTGTAAGTACAAATAGAGAGGAAGGGACTAGTCAGAAATGAAGAAACATAGAGGAGTGATCAGAGGTTCACAAATCAGGCGAGAGCAAGTGGGAGAGAAAACAATCAGTAAGGTGCAATTCAAGGGCAGGAGGCTGGCTAAAGGAGGGTAGCTAAGGGTAAAGTGGAGGAAAGGGGAAAAATAAAAAGATAAGTGAGGCTGAAAAGAAAACAGTATGGGGATAGGCTCAAGGGAAGCCTAGAATAGGTAGAGGTGGTGAAGGTGCAGCCTAGAGACAGGTTGATAAGACTAAGGGACTGAGAATGTAGTCAGGGCTCAGAAAGGAAAACAACAAGGAAGAAGCATAAGACAAATGTAGGTTTTGAAAATACAAACTGGAAACAGTCGCACACCTCGTTGCTGGTTATGACATACTAATGGCAGAAGGACTGTATACTGAAAGGCATAATAATGTGGCAAGACTGCTGCATTAGGAATTGTGCAAACGTTATGGTACTGAAGTGGGTGAAAAACACTGGAAACATGAGCCACAAAGCATCACAGAAAATTATGAAGTTTACATCAAATGGGTGACCCATTACCAACAGTTCAAAAGATAGATGCTAGAAAACTGGATATAGTAATCCATGAAAAGAAGACAAAAAAGCATTCATTATTGAAATTGCCACAGACAGTGACTACAGTGTCTTGCGTACAGAGAGACACAAACTCATAAAATATCAGGATCTGCAGGCAGAAACAAGAGCAATGTGGAAGAAAGATACCCAGACAGTTCCAATAGTAGTAGGAGCAATGAGTCTTATAAAAAACAATCTACAATTGTTCATATTTAGATCTGTTACCAATACCTGTGACCCAGTATGACGTGCAGGAGTCATCACTGCACACAATGTGGGTGCTGCGAAGAGCACTTCTGCCTAACATAAAAATTAAAACAATACTAATTTCATGAACTTTAATAGTATTTTTGTTTTAAGAATGGAATCCATTCCCATCATGGTATTAGAAACCCAAAAGATTTGGAGAAATTAAAAAAAATGGAACTCTTCTGATCTTGTTCTAAGCAGCCTAACGTCATTATTGTACAGTCGCCAAAATTTCACACAGTACTCAAATTGTGGTATTTCCGGGGCCGGGAAAGTGAAAGTATTGCCTCGCTACTGCTGAAGTCTATCCTCCTGAGGATAAATCCCAGAATTCTGGTCTGCTACAGCCACTGCCCTCCTGCCAGAACACACACACACACACACACACACACACACACACACACACACACACACACACACACACACACACACACACACACACACACACTGCTTCTGGTATCCAATCCAGGTGTGATCAATACCCCCAGATCATTTTCTTGCTCTGTTGCCATAATTTCTACTCTTCCAGCGGATACGTCACAACATAATTATTCTGGCCCAAATGCAGTACTTGCATTTGTCTACCTTTTCACCAACTTTGTTAACTTTTCTAAATCCTTGCTTAGATTCTTCCACCACTATATTTCACTGTTGTATCAATCGTTAGGGTCATTAGTGAAGAGACTGATTTTGTTCTATGTTTCCACAATCACATCTGAACCAAACACACAATGAAAAGTTTATGGCGTATTCACTTACCTTACTTTATTATTACTCACCCCCCCTGTCACTACAACTCTCTTTGGTCCAGCCCTTCAGCCATGCAGCAGCCCAGTTTTACTGCATCAGCCTACACTAAGTGGTCTAATTTTCCTGTCTCACCAGTGTAGTACCAACTCAAAGGCATTGGTGAAATGCAGGTAGTTTATATCTACTGGTAATGCTTTGGCAAGCTCAGCTGTAATTCGGTAATAAAAGTGGATCAGATTTATCCAATATTTTCTTGTGTCTACAGACCTGTAATGGTTGCTGTCCTGACAAATGCTGTACTCTAGGAAAGTTACAAGCCTCTCCATGGCTTTTCCTACCACAAATCTCTCAAAAGGCTTAAAAAAATCCCAAAAGTTCCCCCCACCCATCCCAATAATCTCCTCTCCTCTCTGTCAGTATCCACCCCACGTCATGGTGTACTGTTTGGAAAACATGAACTAGGCTAATGACCCTAAGGCCCTTACAAGCCTAGTCAAGTTCTACCCTTATTTCCATGATCAGCACCTAATGCCCGTGTCCAAGAGGGACACAGGTGGAACCCATGGGGTGAATTTATAGTTACCCATCCAATCATCCAGACTGTATTTGAAGAGGGCCAATGAGGTGCTCTGTTTGACATGAAGTGAGAATCTGTTCCAAAGGTGTGGTAACCTCTGAGAGACAAATCTGTCTCTCCAGCAGGTTCTATTAATATCACATACCAGGTTAAGGTCTTTAGAGCGAGTAGCCCCTGCACCATTTAATTTGTGGATATGCAGCATTATCAATAAAGCAAGATCAGCGATTGCCTTACATGCAAGGCAGAAATCACCTCTGAGTAGTCTTAATGAAACAGAATAAAGTGAGAGTGATTCCAGACGAACCACACAGGACAGATGCTGAAGACCTTGAATACTCCTCGGGAGGAACCTTTGTGGTTCCTCCAATTGCTACAGGTGCTTGGAAAGGTACATAACAAGAGGGGTGTTAGGCTCAATTACTGGCCTGATGAGGGAAAATTACAGGGAGGTTATAACTTATTTTTTTCTGGAGGCAATGCCCTTACTTATGGGATGAGCATTACAGAATGCCCTTCTTAGCACTGTGGAGACATGGTGATCAAAGGATTGCTGTCAACCTGTGTGCCCAAGTCTATGCAGTCTTAATTCAGCCTTTTGAAATGTCAGACAAGGACAAACTTGCTGGCCATCCCACTATTCACCAAAAGAAAGCACACTTTCAGCAACATGCTCAAGCCTCATGCAGTACTACCCCCTGGCTACAGTATCAACTGACTAAACAGGATTTAAAAAGAAGCAGGTAAATAACGCTCTTATTTTCTTACATCAGCTGTAGCCTAAATAATCTCCAAATCTCAAAAGATTTTACATCAGATGCCCCAAATAGCTGCTATCAAAATTATCACTTAAGCCATCACTTACAAGCCACTTACACTAGAATGCCTCTCTATTCCCCCCAATGCCTAAAAAATTAGCCAAGCACACATTATCCTTGCAAATAATTAAAAAGTTAGTATTAGATGGCTTAAATATACATTGTTCAGTGGCGTGCACTCCCCCACAAAACCCTTAATAAAACAATACTTGACCTCACCCAACTTATTAGAGTCACAGCGGAAACAAACAATATTGCCAGCAGAAACAGTACCCTCAACTGGATTTTAGCATCAGACCCCAGCAAAATCACTCATTTCAGCATTATGTTAGACATCTTAAGTGAACAGATCCAATTTTATCCTAAAGGTACAAAAAAAAAAAATTAAGAGAAAACATTGTTTTACCTGAACCTGGTAGATCTACATTATGTGTCAAGAGTCCTAGGTGCTCGAAGACCACGGTTTCAAAGCCAGGGACTCGGGTGTCTTGTAGCTCAGACTGGATGTGGCTTGCACTTGAACTCTGCTACATGTTCAGATGAGGTCTGGCAGCTGAGCAAAGAGAGTGTAGCTGCCATACCTCATCCATATACAATCCCAAATTTGAGCAAGATACATACACAGCAGCTCTGGGGAGGGATTGAGAGGGGGGTGAAAAGTGCAGTTTAGGTTTATGGTAACCTTGTTGGCTAGGCTTACTTAGGCCCTTGGGCCAATAGCCTAGTACCTACCTATGAACCTATGGTAGTTTTACAAGGGTTAAGTTTAGAGAGTGGGAGTCTTAAGGTAGGGAATGCTACAGTTAAGGTTAATGATAAGGTAGGAGTTTTATTGTCATAGTCAGGGCCCAGGTAGGCCTATGTCATTTAGCTATTCTTCTTCTTTCGGCTTTTTCCCGGTTAGGGGTCACCACAGCATATCACCTGTCCGCTCATGATTGGCAGTGGAGTTTTACGGTGTCGAGTTGCCAGCCCAGCGCCCAACCTTCCACAGAAGGCACACACACGCACACACTCACACCTAGGGGCCAATTTAGAGTGAGGCCTATGTAATTTAGTATGATAATTAAATAGGGCTGGGAAAATAAGAGTTACGGCACTTTTAAAGCAACAAGTTTATTAAGTGTTTTTAGTTTTACGTCTAGTACTAGTAGCACTCAACACTCACCTCCACACATTCATAACACTTCAAGAGTCAGTTGGTCCTGTCTTAATTGTTCTAAGGCTACATAAAACAATACATTATTTTAAATCAATCCTTCCTCAATATCTAGAGCATTATGGCTTTCCATGCCATAAAAAAATGTAGCCACCTCCCTGTTTTGCTCCAAAAATTAAGCATCATACGACACAAGATTCAGCTTGAAAACTATACGTCCTTAAAACTATAACACTCCCACAAAAAATGTCAGGAATTAACAAAAATTAAAATTCTAAATAAAAATATATATTGTTTAATAACCAACATAACAACAATCCAGAAGCACTTTTGAAAAAAAAAACATACAACTCTTCTACTATATACTGGAAACAAATCACAACCTTTACACACAACCTGACCTAACATTTTCAGGCACTGCTAACAAATGTAATGAATACTGCCTCAAAGCAGTAAACTCAGTTGTCTACCCTAACCACAATTCCTTACATCATTCATCATTAATTCCTCTAGTTTAGATACCCATATTTAACTTCTCTCTCATATCCACAGCTCTTACTAAAAATTACTTTCCAAAAGCAAAACTACCATCCCCAGCAGATAGCAACCTACCTGCTGAAACGTAATGCTCTCATCAGAAGCCGAAGACTGGCAAACATAATTATATTTACAATATTTTTGAAAACTAGTAGATAAACTTTATGCTTTATATAAATTAATAAACTGCTGACCAAAAACAACTGCTTGTACACTGGTTACTAACCAATTGACTAGAACATTCTTTATGCATGCTCCTTTGAACATACCCCCTTAGCTATTAATCCTGCAACACTGATATAGCCTCCTTTTATTATTATTATTATTATTTTTTTTTTGGCAATGGGTGAAAGATAAGCATGAGGCAACGGCTGTCCATCTCAGTTTGGGGTAGAATGAGGAAAGGAAGGGTCAGATTCTAAAAGACTAGCTCACTATCTAAGTGTAACTCCTTTATAGGTGGGCCTAACACCAGATTAAGTCACTTACACAGGCAGCAAATCTTTTGAAATCTGACTCAAGGTGTGCACATCCTGAGCACATTTCCATGGAAAATTCCATGCAGAGACCAGAGACAACAAAAAAACACTTATATCAAGGCAGGCAGGGCCATCCGAGGAGTTAAATTATTCACGGAAAATGACAATGTTGCCTCACTAAAGCTCAGTATATGCTAAACCCCAAACATGCTACTTTTACATGCACACTGAAATGTTTAAGGCTTTAGGACAAAGAAACCTTAACTGATGACAGCACAGCCACAACTCATCCCCAGTGAGGAATGAATAGGCCACACGGCTCTTGCCTTCTAGTTGGGGTGAATGGGCTAAATAAATGGAGGGGTAGGGCTTGATGGTCACTGCACAAGTGGAAGCAAAACAATGTATTTATTTTATTTATTTTACATTTGTTGACCGGGATAGTCCGACTGGCTACATGTCCATTTTCAGCGGAGGCCCGGGGAGAAAAGCTCCAAAGGAAGTTATACAGGCAAAAACTGACATAGTACACGATTACAAGCAAATTAAACACAGTCTATTGGCCACTCGGCGTGTATGTTAAATAATCTAACAAGCCGATCATCTGGAAAACTAAATTACAGTACAGTAGATATATATCAACAATATAATAATGGTACCCCAGTGTTGCCAAATATTTAGTCAGGCAACTATGTACACAGTTTACCTTGCACTCTGGAAAAACAACTTTGCTTTTGCTTTGATCTGACAAGCTAAAACAAGTTCTCCTCAATAATACATGTATTGAAAAATGGTTAGGCAGTGGGAAAGTAGAGAACTCATGTTTGAAAATTAGCTAGGCTCTATTCTTATTTAAAAAGGGGGTGGGAAGAAGCTGAAAACCCCAGTTGTCACTCAAAACTACAAAAGGAGTACCTTAACACTAAGATTAAGAAAAAAAGGCTGCCTAATTATGGAAAAAGTCAAAGTGCAAGAAGCCATCATAGCACCATTTTTTGAACTAACCAGCTGCCAAGCTATGCTTCATACATTTCTCTGCTAAGTGGCTTGCTCTGTGAATTGTCTACATAGCTCTGCCGGTGCCCAATACATGAATACACCTTCTTTAACTGTTAAACCTAAAATGAGAAAAAGACTGTTATCAACATTTGTCACTCTAAAGTTGCATAGCCAGCTAGATCAAAACAAGTGACTTCATCAGAGTATATTGGTCCACTTTGTGTTAACAGTGTTTTCAAGCATGATATTGCAATATACTAAAAAGTGCATTAAATGCTATTTACTTATTTCCAGTTTGATGACCGAGGAAGTCCACTGGGCCCTGCAGAGTCCATTTTCAGTGGAGGCCCGGGGAGAAAAGCTCCAAAAGCAGTTAACATAATATACAGCGGATACAAAACGTGAACACACCCCTGTTAAAATGCCAGGTTTTTGTCATATAATAAAATTAGACCACAATAAAACAAACAATTCTGTTAGGGGAAAAATATAAAAAATAAATAACATACAATAAGGTGGTTGCATAAGAGTGCACACCCTTAAACTAATACATTGTTGAAGCACCTTTTGATTTAATTGCAGCATTCAGTCTTCTTGGGTACACACCAGCCATCAATTAAAGAGAATGATTAACCCCAAATAAAGTTCGGCTGCCCTAGTAGGATTTTCTTGACATTTACTCAGTTTCCTGCTACAGCAAAAGCCATGGTTCGCAAAGAGCTTACAAAGCAGCAAAGGGATCTCACTGTTGAAAGATATCAGTCAGGAGAAGGATACAAAAAATTTCCACAGCACTGGATATACCATGGAACACAGTGAAGACAGTCATCACAACATGGAGAAAATATGGGACAACAGTGACATTGCAAGGAACTGGACGCCCCTCCAAAATTAATAAAAATACAAGACGAAAACTGGTCAGAGAGGCTGCCAAGAGACCTACGGCAACACTGAAGGAGCTGCAAGAATTTCTGGCAAGTACTGGTTGTATACTATATGTGACAACAATCTCCCGTATTCTCCATATGTCTGGACTATGGGGTAGGGTTGCAAGACGGAAGCCCTTTCTTACACAGAAAAACATCCAAGCCTGGCTAAAATTTGCAAAACAATACATCAAGTCTCCTAAAAGCATGTTGGAAAATGTGTTATGGACTGATGAGACCAAGGATGAACTTTTGGGCCACAATTCCAAAAGGTAAGTTTGGCACAAAAACAACACTTCAAATCACCAAAAGAACACCATCCCCATGGTGAAGCATAGTGGTGGCAGTATCATGCTTTGGGGCTGCTTTTCTTCAGCTGGAACTGGGGCTTTAGTCAAAGTGGAGGGAACTGTGAAGTGTTCCAAATACCAGTCACTTTTGGTCCAAAACCTTCTGGCATCTGCTAGAAAGCAGAAGATGAAGAGGAATTTCACCTTTCAACACGGCAATGACCCCAAACAAACATCCAAATCAACATAAGAATGGCTTCACTAGAAGAAAATTAAAGTTTTGGAATGACCCAGCCACAGCCTAGACCCAAATCCAATACAAAATCTGTGGGGTGACCTGAAGAGGGCTGTGCACAAGAGCTGCCCTGACAATCTGACAGATTTGAACTGCTTTTGCAAAGAAGAGTGGGCAAATATTGCCAAGTCAAGATGTGCTATGCTGATAGACTCCTGCCCAAGAAGACTGAATGCTTTAATTAAATCAAAAGGTGCTTCAACAAAGTATTAGTTTAAATGTATGCACAGTTATGTAACCAGCTTATGTATGTTTTTTATTTTTTATATTTTTCTCCTAACAGATTTGCTTGTTTTTCAATTAAATTGTATAGGTTATAGGTCACATTAAAGGTGGGAAAAGTTTTCCAATGATTTATTGTGGCCTCATTTTTTTATATCACAAAAACCTGGTATTTTCACAGGGGTACATCCACTGTTGTCTTCTTCTTCTTTCGGCTGCTCCTGTTAGAGGTCGTCACAGCAGATCAACTGTTTCCATTTCTTCCTGTCCTCTGCATCTTGCTCTGTCACACCAACCACCTGCATGTCCTTCCTCACCACATCCATAAACCTTATCTTAGGCCTCCCTCTTTTCCTGTTACCTCGCAGCTTCATCCTTAGCATCTTTTTCCCAATATACTCTGCATCCCCCCTCAGCACATGTCCAAACCAACGTAATCTTGCCTCTCTGGCTTTGTCTCCAAACCTTCCAACCTGGGCTGACCCTCTAATATACTTATTCCTAATCCTGTCCATCCTCGTCACACCCCGTGCAAATATTAACATCTTCAACTCTGCCACGTCAAGCTCAGACTCCTGCCTTTTTGTCAATGCCACTGTCTCCAACCCATACAACATAGCTGGTCTCACTACCCTCTTGTAGACCTTCCCTTTCACTCTTACTGGTACTCGTCTGTCACAAATCACTCCTGACACTCTTCTCCACCCACTCCATCCTGCCTGTACTCTCTTCTTCACCTATCTTCCACACTCACCATTACTCTTCATTGTTGATCCCAAGTACTTAAACTCATCCACCTTCGCCACCTCTACTCCCTGCATCCTCACCATTCCTCTATCCTCCCTCTCATTCACACACATATATTCTGTCTTAGTCCTGCTGACCTTCATTCCTCTTCTCTCTAGAGCATATCTCCACCTCTCCAGGGTCTCCTCCACCTGTTCCCTACTCTCACTACAGATCACAATGTCATCTATAAACATTATAGTTCACGAGGACTCCTATCTGATCTCATCTGTCAACCTGTCCATCACCATTGCAAATAAGAAAGGGCTCAGAGGTGATCCTTGATGTAATCTCATCTCCACCTTAAACGTATCTGTCACTCCCACCGCAGACCTCACCGCTGTCACACTACCCTCGTACATATCCTGTACCACTCTTACATACTTCTCTGACACTCCCGACTTCCTCATACAATACCACAACTCCTCTCTAGGCACCTTGTCATATGCTTTCTTTAAATCCACAAAGACACAATGCAACTCCTTTTGACCTTCTCTGTACTTCTCCATCAACACTCTCAGAGCAAACATCGCATCTGTAGAGCTCTTTCCTGGCATGAAACCATACTGCTGATCACTAATCATCACCTCCCTTCTTAACCTAGCTTCCACTACTCTTTCCCATAACTTCATGCTGTGACTGATTAGTTTAATCCCTCTGTAGTTACTACAGCTCTGCACATCACCCTTATTCTTAAAAATCGGTACCAAAACACTTTTTCTCCATTCCTCAGGCATCCTCTCACTTTCCAGGATTTCATTAAACAATCTAGTTAAAAACTCCACTGCCATTTCACCTAAACACCTCCATGCTTCCACAGGTATGTCATCTGGACCAACAGCCTTCCCGTTCTTCATCCTCTTCATAGCTATCCTTACTTCCTCCTTGCTAATCCACTGCACTTCATGATTCACTATCCGCACATCATCCAACCTTCTCTCCCTCTCATTCCCTTCATTCATCAACCCCTCAAAGTACTCTTTCCATCTGCTCAGCACACTCTCCTCGCTTGTGAGTACATTTCCCTCATTATCCTTTATCACCCTTACCTGCTGCACATCTTTGCTAGCTCGGTCCCTCTGGCTAGCCAATCGGTACATGTCCTTTTCTCCCTCCTTAGTGTCCAACCTTTTATACAACTCTTCATACGCCTTATCCTTTGCCTTCGCCACCTCTCTCTTTGCCATGCACCTCATCTCCTTATACTCGTCTACTTTCTTCATCGCTTTTGACAATCCCACTTCTTCTTTGCCAACCTCTTTCTCTGTATACTCTCCTGTACTTCTTCATTCCACCACCACCTCTCTTTGTCCTCCTTCCTCCCTCCAGATGTCACACCAAGCACCTCTCTACCCATCTCTCTTACTAGCCCTGCTGTAGTTACCCAGCTATTCGGTAACTCTTCACTGCCACCCAGTGCATGTCTTAACTCTTCCCTGAACATCACCTCACAATTACCCTTTCTCAATTTCCACCATTTGATCCTTGGTGCTGCCCTCACACTCATCCTCCTCTTCTTGATCACCAATGTCATCTTACAAACCACCATCCTATGCTGCCTAACTACACTTTCCCCTGCTACAACTTTACAGTCTCCAATCTCCTTCAGACTGGCCCTTCTACATAAGATATAATCCACCTGTGTGCATCTTCCTCCACTCTTGTATGTCACCCTATGCTCCTCCCTCTTGTTAAAATACGTATTCACTACAGCCATGTCCATCCTTTTCGCAAAATACACTACCATCTGACCTTCTGCATTCCTTTGCTTAACACCACACCTACCCATCACTTCCTCATCCCCTCTGTTCCCTTCATCAACATGACTACTGAAATCTGCTCCAATTACCAGTCTCTCACCCTTGGGTACAGTCATCACCACTTCATCCAACTCACTCCAAAAATGTTCTTTCTCATCCATTGCACACCCAACTTGTAGAGCATATGCACTAACAACATTCATCATTACACCATCAATTTCCAGATAAGTAAACTATGGAATATACAGTATACAAAAGCATAAATATTCAATTTAAAATACAAATACAAAATCAGGGAGTATACGTTAAAATAACACAACTGTCAAAATAAAAATGAAGTCAAAAGTAATACAGATAATATAATATAGTTAAAAGTCCAAGACAAAATGTTTACACAAGTTTAGAGTTTGTTCTAACAATAATGTTAGTGATCAGAGGTGATAGTACATAAGACTGAAGGGAGGTCTGAAAGAGACGATAGTGTAATTTAGGTGGGAAGGGAGCTGGAACAGTGCCAGTATGAGGCAAGATAATTTACAGACCTCAGCTTTGTTTTTTTCTGTTATACAACACGATATAGGAGACAAGAGTACGTCTAGTTGAAGCAGTTAGATGGCGATTTTGTCTATACAGCAGACCTAGTTTTTGATGGGGGGTTTTTATACTAATTTGGATGTGGATATTGAATTTTAAATGTTCATCAATGGTGACTCCGAGTAGTTTGGTGTGAGGTTGTGGCTTTTTATTTTAAAGAAGCTTTTGTCTATGGTGAAATTTCTTGAAGGAGGGAATGTCATGATTTTTGTTTTATTAGCATTGAGAGCAAGATAGTTGTTTAGCATCCAAGTTTCGGTACTGGTGAAGGCTCTTTGGGTTTTTTGAAGGAGTTCGGAGGGACAGTTTGCTATACAGATGATTGTGGAATCATCAGCATACTGGGTCAGTGTGGAATTATCTATGGATTTGTGAAAGTTATTAATGAAAATATTGAAAAGGGGCCGAGAATTAAACATTCTACAGAAGAATGCTCCCAATGTCCAGCAACCCTCAATAAGCATTAAAAATTTGCTTTATGGACAGAAGACCTCTCATCCCACACAATGTATCCACTACACATTCAGAGCTGTAGTTTCTCCATACTGACATCAGAAGCATTATTAACAAACTAACTGATCTACCTGCACTTGCCACACATTCTCACCATTTCTGAAAACCTAGCTCCAAGCACATATGTGGAAATTGTACCCCTAACTATAACATCTATAGACTTTATCGTATAGAAAAGGAAGGAGGCATTGCTATAGTGTTTCCTAATCTTTGAACCCTCTCTATACTCTGACAAAACGTCAAATTTCAGGAATGAGAATCACTTCTCAAACTAAACACACAGCAAATTATGTATCATTGTTTCATACATCCCAGTAGGAGGCATCCCTGCTATGAAGATATTATTTTCCTGGATAATATCAAGCATCCCTTATGAACCAATTGCTCTTTGGGACCCAACACAGATTGTCTCTCCCTCATTTCTGATTCTCCCCACCACACCACTAAATTTATTTGACTACACTCACATCATTCAACCCCCAAACAGGTGCAACAAGCCCAAATATAAACAATCCCTTCTGAAATGGATACTGACCACTGGCAACCAATCCAAACAAACAGAAATAATTTTCAGATACCTTACCAGACATACACTTTGTGATCACCTCCTCATCTGAGCAATTAGACTACTACTCATGTACACAGAAAACATAATTTATTAAAGCAAATAATCTAACTTTAATTCCAAACATTCATATTATGGTTACCACCTGTCCCTCTTTGAGCACTTGTATCCTGCAGAAAAAGGCAAAAATGGCAACCATCCTGAGATTTTAAGACAAAAAAAATATTTCATAAGCTTTCTTTAATAGTTGCATAAACAGTTATTTTGTATCAGAAACACTTAAGTGGTATATGAAATAGCATAAGCAACTCTAATGCTACACGAATAAGCTTTTATTTTGATGAAATGTGAAGTTCTGTCCTTTGTAATGGCCGTGGGTACGTTTTATCCTGCAAAACCTCACCTTTCTACAAAAAAACTCCCACTTTGGGCTTTTGAAAAGGTGGCAACCCTAAGTCAATCAAATGAAATCTACTCAATCATTCCTCTCGATTATGCCTTTCTTTTTCTCTTTAATACAATTTTCCTTGTTATACTAAATCAGGCTCCAATTAGGAGAAAGAGTCAAGCATAACACTGCCCTTGTGTTGCCCCCAAACACCAAAATACTCACGGATAAAAGGGATAAGGCCTGGAAAATCTAGCAAGAAAATCAAACTTCAGAAAACTATCAAAGAGTGTGTTTATATAAGATGTACCTATCCATAGCAGTAGATGTTCAAATTCCTCACTGCTGCAGTAGCCTTTAAGACATATGGGTTGCGTCTTTCCCAAGACACAATAACTGGTCAGCTTCCAAAAACCCCCTTCTACACTTCCATTGGTCAGTCCTGAGAAGGGAAAATCAGTCGAGTGGAAAATCTTCAGGACTTTCTTGCCTAAAAGTTAAAAGTAGCACACTCCTTCTGAACTAATCAAATAAGAAATAACCACCAAACCATTTCCCAACAATAACTACATACACTACTAGGGGAATGGTGGGTGAGCGCTGCTACTGCAGCAGTGAGGAATTCAATCATCTAATGTCATGGGTAAGTGTAGCTTACACAACTGTACTGTGTTCATTGTTCCTACTTCCAAAGTAGCCTTTAAGCTATATGGGTTGATTACCAAAGCTTTTCCAACCCAGGAGGAGAAGAGAGGATACGGATTCTGAAGCTCCTGTAGAATGGTCCTAGGAAAGCCAGTCTTGACTCTACACAAGGAAATCCAGTTTGTAATGCTTTGTATAGATACATACTGAGGACCATATAGGACAACACACGGTGAGGTTGGTACCTCAACAAGCAGGGAGAAACCAAGGCCTATCAGCTGTGCAATATCCCTGCTGATATGGGACTTCGCCTGCAGGACCAAGTTGAGCCGGGAGGCTGTCTATATCCCCTCACAGGACAACCACCAAGCAGATCTCTTGAGCAGGACCTCCTCGCCTCAACATGAATGGATGCTGAACAGGGAGGTCTTCTTAGACATAGTCCACCAGTGGAGTGCTCCACAAATAGACCTGTTTGCCTCCCCCCCAGAACAGGCAACCGCAGAACTTCTGCTCAAAAACCCACTACTCTCTAGCATGGAGAGTGGACGCTTTCAGCATATCTTAGGAGGGGAAGTTCCTTTATGCCTTCCCCCCATTCCCACTGATTCAGAAAGTCCTCCTGAAAATTCAGAAGGACAAACCAAAAATCTTGTTAGTGACTCCCTACTGGCCAAGGCAGCACTGGTTCCCCCTACTTCACAAACTAGCCAAGGGCAATCACTTCAAGTTACCCTACAAGGTGGATCTACATGTAATGAACCTAAAATCTGCTTGGCGTGCAGGTTCAAGTGGAGATAAGATTTGACTTTTCCAGCAGAAAGTTAAGATCACAAGAAGGAGCAACCTGTTTATGAGGTAATGTCAGCTGAAACACTCCTTTCAGAAACTGTTTTACTAAGAAAACATGGAAGGAGGATTCATGAGCAGACCTACTGAAATGGCCACAAGATGTACCTTGCTTAAGTAGTACAAAGGCAAAAGACTAGTAACACACACAAATGTCTGAGCACCAGTGGTACAATCTCAGACAGAACCATGGTTATTGAGTAGGCACCAACTAGAAAAGTCTTCCATGTTAACATAAGATTTTCTACATAGCACCGATTTCTTGTTTCCTTGTCCTCTAAAAAAATAAGTGCCTAATAGGTACCAGATTCCAGGCAGATAACTGAAGATGTTTAAGATTGGGATGCATCAAAATCTCACTATATTTTCTGCAAGTAGATCCAGACAGTGGGGAATCTTGTGGTAATTGCCCTTGCCCAATTCCACACAAAGGGAGAACCAATATTACCTGAGCCAAGAGGGTCAGCACAAAATATTTTTAGGAGAGTCCATGGGCCAAAACAGGGTTACCACTGATATTTTTTGGAATTTCTTTCTGAATCTTCAGAATTACCCTGGATATCCTTGGAAGATTGGAAATGCAAAAACATTTCTATGCAAGAGAAAGAAAAAAAAAACATCTGTTAAGTTGCTTGCTTTGAAAGGAGGGCAACTGATCTATATGAGGACAGATCCTGGCCCTGCTCAGCTTGTCTACCACTATGTTTGCTCTGTCAGTATGCAAGATGTTTGGAGGGTTAAATAATGCTGAAAAGTTAACTCTCAAGTAATCATAGCCAGCCTGCACAGACGGTGCAACCATGTGCTTGCTTACTAATGTATCACATCACTGTGATGCTGTATATAATTGTCTGGAGAGGTCCATGGGGACCCTAGATGATGAAGATGGGGATCACAGGCCACATCAGGAATCATGAGAGAATAATCTATGCCAGATGCCATGAATCCCAGAATCCTGAGAAACTCTCTGGCTAAAGTCTGAGACAAAGGTGAGAAGTTCAGCAAGGCTTCTGATAAAAATTCAACTTCTCCTGCATAAAAAATGTGTTGTGAAGTGTCTGAAAGATATCCTAGAAAGGCAATCCTGTACGATGGGATCAAGGAAATTTTCTGAATTGTCTTGAATCTTAAACTGGACATGAGAGTTGAAATCCATGTTAAAGTCTCTTGCCATCTAGAAGACTCTGCAAAGATAAGAAAGTCATCCAAATAAGGCAAAAGTTAGTGCCATTCAGTCTGCCATAAGCAATGGCTGAAAGTGGACAATTTGCAAACTCTCTTGAAGTAGCAAATAAAAGAGCAATGCAGAGAACTAATTTTATGACCCAGACACAGAAATGTCGAGTTCTTCTAGGTCATATGCTACCATAAAGCTTCCCTGGGGAATAAGAGGTAATGGGCTCTGAAGGGTCAACATTCTGAATTTTGGTATTTCAACATACTGATTTAAGAAATAAAGATTTAAAACTGGACTCAAGAAGGTTCTTTCTTTGCTGCCAGAAACATTCTGAAATAGATACCTTTACCCCTTTGAAAAAAAAAAAATAGTTGCAGTGGTGCAGCGGTTAGCATTGTCGCCTCACAGCAAGAGGTTCTCCCGTTCGATTCTCAGGCTGGAGCACCTTCTGTGTGGAGTCTGCATGTCCTCCCCACGGTCGAGTGATGTTAAAGGCACGCAGGTAGGTGCAAGCGTGAATGGGTGTGCCTTCTTTGAAGGTTGGGCATCGGTCTGACAACTCGGCACTGTATAAATCTACTGCCAATCATGAGCGGACTGGAGTCTTCATTACCCCTTTGAAAAAAACGGCACTTTTTCCAGGTACCCCAAACTCTCCCTCTTTTAACATTAGTACCTTTCAACTAACTTTTCGCTTCCTTACTTCCCATATAAAATCCCTTGACAGCTGCCTCCTCACCTTGTTCAAATATGTCCTTTGAGGGTTTTAACAGAAACTGAAAAAATGCCAGCAACAAAACTACAGCAACACTAAGGTAAAACTTAAGTGTTTTAATACATATCGAACAATTCAATAATCCAGACACCGGTTTCAGCCTAACATGGCTTTCCTCAGTGGAACAAAAAAGTACAAACAGGAAATGATGCACAAATGCGGGTTTAAATAAGGTCCATAGACCAATTAAGTGCTTCCAAAGGATTTTAGGCATGCCCATAATACTGCCTGAAAGAAAAACTGGAAGGAAAAATACAAACTAGAAAATAAAAAATAAATAAAAAATAGATGATCCAAATAGCAAATATGGTAATAAAACATAAGTATGATAATACATTCAATATTGGATATATTAATTAGTTATAAATGATCATTTAAACCAGGAGAAAATAGTGCCCCTAGCTTGATAATCCAGTATTTCTCTTTTTGGTTGAGAATGGAATGCCATCCCCGTTTGTTGGATCTGTCACCCAAAATTCTATCTACAATACAAAATTGAAATCTAGCAGTATGATGTTGTGTGTAGTGTTGGTTTCTCTTTTGGTTCGAATGTCACTACGATGTTCCAACATGGGTAATCTCAACGCCCGTGATGTCTGACCCACATAAAATGAACCACATGTGCAAGTCGCAAGATATACCACCTAATCACTATTACAGTTGCCAAAAAATTTCATGTTAAAAATCCTGTCAGTGTTTTTACTGGAAAATTGTTTAGATGTGAATATAAATGGACATGATGAAGGGCTTTTCTCTTGTTCCAGTTTGGTTTTAACAGAAACCCTGTCCATGATAAATAGATAAATTACTACTGGGGGAGTCCATTTCTTGTTTAAACGTAAATATAAAACAAAAAAGAAAAACTTATAAGAAATTATAATACTATCTCAGTTACTACTTTACTATTGAGGAACTAAATAACTCACAGCTGAAACCAATAACTAATAAAAGTAAAATAAAAAACGAATGGCACACGTGAAGCACAAACTCCAGTTGGTACTTAAACGTACCCTCCAGTTTACTTAAGCAATAACCCACGCTTGGGTGTGGGTAATGCTGGATTTACCCACGGTCGGTGTGGTTTGGTCATGAGGGCGAAGCGTCCAGCATTACCCACACCCAGAAGAAACGAGTTTAACATAGCGAGATATCTTTAAAAAAGCAACGGAGAAAGGAAGATCTCCGTTCCCTTTTTTAAAGTTGTCTCGCTATGTTAAACTCGTTTAACATAGCGAGATATCTTTAAAAAAAGCAAAGGAGAATGGAATATCTCCTTTTTTTGTTGTGTCTTTCGGCTTATCCCGGTTAGGGGTCACCAAAGCGGGACTCCGGTCCGCTAATGTTTGGTAGTGGATTTTTACATACCGAGTTACCAGCCCTGATGCACAACCTTCAATGAAGGCACTCCCATTCACGCATGCCTCCACACAGAAGACGCTCTTACTGAGAATCGAACGCGACAACGTCTTGCTGTGAGGCGACAACACTACCGCAGCACCACTACCACAGGTAAAGGAATATCTGCTTTGCTTTTTATCTCGCTAGGCTAAACGAGTTTAACATAGCGAGATATCGTAAAAAAAAAAAAAATAGTAAAGGAATATCTCCTTTGCTTTTTTTTAAGATATCTCGCTATGTTAAACTCGTTTAGCCTAGCGAGATTACAGCTCCGTTACTACCTAACACAAAAAAAATAAAAAATAAAAAATTCCGGGCGACCGGACCTTTTTCCATTAGTATAAGATGGATTTACAACAGGCCCACTGACCAATCAGCGTGCATATTTTGGAATATTAATTGGGGGGGGATCATTGTATAATATAAGTTAACCGCTTTTGTCAGAATTGTTTCCAACTTCATCAGAGCATTGTGTGTCCAGAACTATTTGCTTAAATACACGCATAGACAGTCACATGACCCAAAAACACACACCCACCTCTTTTTTTCTAAAATTTAAAGCCTAATTACTGAAATACAAATAACATGTCCTCCCCGCGGTCGAGTGGCCTCCTTAAGACATGCATGAATAGGCGTGCCTTCATTGAAGGTTGGACGTCGGGCTGGCAACTCGGCACCATAAAAAAAAATTGACTGCCAATCGTTAACTTAGCGGACCGGAGTTCCGCTGTGGTGATCCCTAACCAGGAAACGCCAAAAAGACAAACAAACTGAAATACAAATAACATAACTTTTCGGCCCTCTGCTTACTACATACATCCAAATAAAAATAAGGCAATCTATACAACTTATAAAAATCTGTTGAACATGTATACATTAATAAAACATTTAAAAAATGGCAATATTTAAGTAAAATAGAAATTGAATCAGGACCAGGGGGGTTCGAAGCATTACTTCTGAGCTGCCATATCAGCTCCTTATATTCAAGAAGCAATTCATGGGGGCCCCCCGTTTGATCAAAGAACTCTTTTTCAATACATGTATATTTAAAACAATGTGTTGGAACTTGGATTCCTCATCACATGCTTGGCCAGAGCGTTTCTGTCATCATTTGTTGTATGTCTTACTGATAAACCTTTTTCTTAAACATATTCTTCGTTTTACCTATATAAAAAGACATGCATTGTTGACATACCGCTAAATATAATATATTGGTACTGTTAACCTTTGACAAATTTTGAAACTTCCCCACCTTGAAATAAATACTTCACTCCCTTCCTTAATAAACAACGTTGGTTACAGTGGCCTACGTGAAACTTAAAAGAAAATATATACCCATGACAGGTTCGCTGAATATATTCACGACGTCACTCACTAATGGAAAACCTTCAATTACCTTCCAGCAGATTTAAACCAGGTATAAATCTGCCAGTGAAGTAAACTCAGCGAAGAGATAACAGTTTTCTTCGCCTGTCAAGCTCTAAGCCAAACACAAATCACGTGGCAGTATTCCTTCCCCGCCTAACGTCGTGGGAAATATCTATTAACCTTCCAGCTCGAGACTACAACGTGAAACAAAAAAAGCAAACGCGGGGTAAACTTAAACAAGGAAACTCGCAAGATAGTTAAAATGCGTTCGTTTATATGTATGAAACATTATTTTTATGAAATAACATAATTCAGTATTACTTGCCAAGAAGAGTTAAACATATGCAACACGAGAGACATTTTCAATGAGAAACACGGATTTGAAGAAGCGGGATGAAGGACTTTAAATATTATTTGATACGTTTAAGAAGTACGTTCTTGGTAATGATTAGTCTGTTTCGTTTAATCTTAAGTAAGTTAAATTAATCAAAGTATGAATACTACCCTTTTCTAGCATATCTCTTGAAAAATACGACAATTAAACTTGTGTGGCTAAGCTAGTCAACAAAGTGTAAATAAGTAAAAGCAAATACACTAGAAGACCAGAAAAGAAACAGACGAGGGACAGTACAGTCGCCTCTGTAATAATTTTTTGCTGCCGTTTTACCATGTCCTGTCAACTGAAATCATAGACTACGTTTTTGACAAGTGAAAAAAGAAAGTTAAGAAAATCAGGCATAGTGATCAGCCATTCTTTTAAAAGGAGCGGTTATCTGTCGATCACCCACCTTAAAATTTCATCGATGTTTTACCCCCCCCCCCCCGGCCGTTTCGCGCAGGAATGGGCGTGGTCACAGTGATAGACATGCCAAATACAAATTTACCTGCAATATCGCGCTTAGCTGAAGGTTGGGCGTCGGGCTGGCAACTCGGCACTATAAAAATTTACTGCCAATCATTAGCAGACCGGAGTTCCGCTGTGACGACCCCTAACCGGGAAAAAGCCGAAAGACGCAACATAACATTTAGGTATTTTAGATACAGAATAACTGTTTTATGCAACTATTGCATACAATATAGGAAATAATTTTGTCCTAAAATCAAAGGACATTTGCCATTTTTTTAAGTTTTTGTCAGGACACAATGCCCAAAGAGGGACTGTCCCTCGCAAGGTGGGGCAGGTGGTAATTCTAAACAAACATCGCGCATAGTCAGTTTCTAATGTAGTTTACCTTGTTCCCTCAAGGAAGCGTGACCTCTGAGTTGGTATATTTGTATTTATCTCAAACAAAACAGCAGCCTATGGTTGAACCACAACTACAACCAGAAAAATAAAATGAAAAAAGCATTCAGAGAAAACGAAGCGTTCTATTGTGCTTTTATTCCACTTGCTTGCTTCTCACTGAGTTGTTCTGCAAGTTGGAATAAAAGCACAACAGAACACTTCGTTTTCCCTGGATGTTTTTTTCATTTTATTTTTATATTTGTATTTATATACACAGGGGGTGTAGGGAAAATAATATTTGTGATCTAATGTAGTTTACCTTCTTCCTCGAAGTAGTGCGCTCTGATTTGGTATATGTGTATGTATATACGGGCGCAGGTGAAAAGTAATCTTTGTGAGCTATTTATTAAATTATTATTGAAAATGTTCCCGTGGAATGTTTACTGCATGTCAGTTGTGACATAGGAAGAGAAATACGTCGATATTGAAGTGTATTAACCTACCAGTTCGTGCAGGAATGAGCATGGCCTGTTTGATTGACAAGGTGGCGGGCAGAGTTTCAATATGTAAATACACCATGATTGACACAGAATCCATGCACACAACGAACTCCATCCTTGTCGACATTATTACTTTCTCCTTTTTCAGGGAGGCAAGCCCCCCTGAACCCCCTTGTGGGGGTGCTGCGCCCCCCACACCCCCTGCTGAACAAGTGATCTGATATTGTTAATCCTCGTTCATTCCTTACGCATGGGTATCGGTTCCAACCTTGGAACCGAGTCGGCCATTTTCCAAGCTCGCGTCAGCTTCAAACTCTCGAGCTAAACTCTTACCCACAATCCCCCTCTCCCTGTTACCTCAGATTTCGTTTGCTGTGTTGCCATTCGGTCGTGTCAAGCTGCTTTTCTTGATCTAAGTACAGTTATTTGTTGTTTAATAGTCTTTCATATTACTTTTCTGTCAGAAAAGTTTCTATTTCATTGTCTCTTACCCTATCGCATCTAGCGTACATATTTTCTTCAGGTTTTTCTGCTCTTTTCTCTACTTTTTTACCGCGAGGTATTCTCTCTTTACCATCATTGGTAATCCTTTCCTTTTTTTCTCATACCTTCGGGTATTCTTTTGTACCATTGCTGGTACCTTTTTCTATTAATTTATTAGCTGTCATGGCAGATAAGAAAGGTAGTCCGGGGTTTAAGCGGTGTTCTGATTGTGGACATAAACTATCTACTTCTGATGCACACTATTTGTGTGTTTATTG
Organism: Protopterus annectens; assembly: GCF_019279795.1. NCBI lineage: Eukaryota > Metazoa > Chordata > Ceratodontiformes > Protopteridae > Protopterus > Protopterus annectens. Next base: position 133,702,316 of record NC_056747.1, on the reverse strand, counting down.
TTTGGGGGTGTCCCACTTGTCTGTTGACCCACCCTGTACTATCTGTGAAAACTTTTCAAATAGAACTTTGTTGGAAAGGAAAAACAAGCTGTTGCTGAAGGGACTTCTTAAATCTCCCTTTTCAGAGGCTATTTCTGGGTTGGAGGCCTCAACCCTTCCTAGAGGCCATAAGAAAATCTTGGATGTTCCTACCAAGGCTAAATCTTTGCCTTCGTCCCCGGCTGGGGACTCCCATCAACCAAAACCTAAAAAGACTAAAGTTTCGCTCTGGAGCTCACTCAGTCATCCCCAGTGCTTTCGGTGCCTAGATCTTTGGCTCCATTAGTGATCTCGGCTCCGTCTTCTCCTGCAGCCTTCACTATATCAGCACCGAGAGGCTCCTCGGTTCAGACTATTACCACTGTATCGGCACCAACCGTTCAGTCGGTGCAGACCTTGACCACGTCGGTTCCGACATCATCCTCGGAACCGACACCTTTATTGTTGACTCCAGTTTTGTTGGTTCCAGCTTCGGTACCGACAACCACTTTAGCACCGATCCCTGTGTCGGTGCAGACCATGACCTCGGCACAAATTACTTCTTCGGTGCAGACACCCGTGGTCCAGTCTCTCTCAGCACCGTTGTCCTCGGTGCGGATTGGTGAGATGGGCACAGAGTTTGCCTCTTCGGTGGACAGGCCTGTTTCTCCCTCGGTCTCCGTGAGGTCCACTAGAAGCCTTTCCACACACAGTGTGTTGCATCTTGTGGATCAGGTGCTCTTGGCCAGAGGTATCCCACCCCTCAGGAACTATCCTTCCTTGGGAGCTGATCACCCGTCTCCAAAGACCCCTTCTTATTCTCCTCCTTCATTGCCTTCGAAGTCCATGGATATAGCACAGTCTCCCCCTTCTGCGTTCCCCTTTATGGATCTCACTAAGGAACTGCAGTTGTCTTCTTGGCAGGAAAGTTTTGCTATGACCCAGGATGTCAGTTGTGACACGCATAGTTTGCTGCTCCACAGCCAACCAGGGACTCTAGGTCGGCAGGCTGAGCCACTTAGGGGAGGGGTGTCCCCTGTCCTAGACATTCACTCCTCTTCAGATGGACCAGCCTTCCAACTGATGGAGAAGGCTTTCACTGCTGTTAAAGAAAATTTAAAGATCAATTTACGTAAGGTTCAGCAAGGCATTCTTTATTACTTGCAGCAAGGAGACAAAGCATGTAGGTACAAGGTTTGTCTGATTTTTAATAGCTCAGCCTGCTGTTTTTATACAGTTCTTTGCACATACACTATGCAGTTTTTTGCACATACACAGTAGGTGCTTATTAGTTAATTGCTGACTTTTACAAAAACATCTTTTAGAATTTAGCTTGTCCATAGGGCTTGCCTTGTCAAACCCAGTTTTTGAGTTATGGTCTTGTAACTGTCTCTTTCTAACACAACATTTATTTGTTGCTAGTGTGAGGCCCCTACCTCAACATTTTACAGTAAGAACAACAGACTTTTAGGCATCAGCAGCTTTTTTTAGAGACCACCAGTATTTACACATTTTACATAGAATAAATGTATTAACTCTTAACCCTTTAAGTGCAGAACTGTACACTATACTATTTGTACATTTTTCTAACAACTGCTGCTGGCGATACTGGACTGTCTATACCTCCACCCTCCTCTGGTACACCAGTTTCACAAGTCACACCTAGCGGACACTGGGTGCAAGGGCCTCAGGACATATTTTCACAAGAATCCCCTTTTCTGCTGTTTTCTCCAGCTTCTCCCGCTGAGGAAGTCCACCGGAAAAGTTGTGTAAGAGGAAGCACATGGACTCCACAGAGGAGTCCCTCACTGAAAACACAAATTTTGATGAGGGGAAGGATCCCCCCGGTCACCCTCTGAGGTATCCTTTGGTGATATCCTCAAAGTCCTGAAACAGAGAGGTGACTGGCAGTCCTCTAATCCGACCTCTGAGGAATCTGTGTTCCTGCAAGCCTTTCACTCCCTGCCCCCTACCTCCTGGGTTACTCCACCTGCTGATGAACTTGTCTGGTTTATCGTGCAGTGTGCTTGGAAGCTCCTGATACTGTCAAAGCTATTCCACAGAGGCCAGATAAGATTTTGTCCCATCCTGCTTCGGATCCCCATTAGTCCAAAGGTCTTCCTGTGGATGCTTTGGTGGTGGCGGCCGCAACAAAAAAGGATCTGGCAGAAGAAGAAAGCCAGATTGTCCATCCACCTAACAAAGAGTCCCGGGCCTGGACAGGATAGGGAAGCGCACCTTTGCATCAGCGACCTTTACTATCAGCTCCCTGAATTGTATGGCACACTTTACCATGCTTCAAAGGGATCTGATTTCTGAGCTCTCTGAAACCTTGGGTGGTGCCATGTTTGATGAGGTCTGTGACAAAAGTGGCCTCTCAGCTGGCCACCATTGAATCAATATCTAACTCCTCTATGCAACTGATATCTCACGCATCAGAAGGAGCAGCGGGTTCAGCTGCGGTCTTGAGACGACACACCTGGATGCGCTTGTGCAATTTTGCAGAACCCTTTAAGGCTTCCTTTCTTAATGCTCCCAATTTGAGGCCTCCTTGTTGTTTGGGCCTAAAGTTAAAAGCACACTGGCCAAATGTGAACAGGACGGTAAGACCCTTTCTGCCGTAGGTGTCCGTTATTCCTCCCCTCAACATGCTTTCTCCCAAAACCAAAAGAGTGGGAAGATATGGTTCAAGAAATCTCAGGGTCCTTTCCGTGACACACAGGCCGAGTTCTCCACTAGAGGCAGAGGGGGAAACTCACAGGGAAGACACTCCTTTCAGGGCAGAGGGGGTCCATGTAACCAGGGTTCCAGAGATTCTTTCCCTGGTCAATCCTACCAGCACTCCTGAAGAGCGGCCCAACTCCTTTCCTCTGGAGGTGGTTGGGGGAACGTTTCTCCTTGTACCCTTCTACCTGGCTAACCATCACCACCGATTCTTGGTTACAAAGGATTGTAACCAGAGGTTATCATATCCCCTTCGATCTTTGTCCTGCCCCTTCGCAAAACCTTCCCGGCATTCCACCCAGTCAAAGGGAAGAAGCAGCACTAGAGATAGAAAAGCTGCTAAGAAAGAGAGTCATCCAAATAGTCCCTCCAGACCAGATAGGATCCGGATTCTACTCTAGACTATTTTTGGTGCCAAAGAAAACCGGGGACTGGAGACCAATTTTGGATCTCACTGTATTGAACAAGTTTGTGAGAGTACAAAAATTCCGGATGATCACAATACAGTCTATCCTCCCACTTTTGGAAAAAGACGATTGGAAGTGCTCAATAGAGCTTCAAGATGTGTACTACCACATAAAAGTGGACAGGCCATCAAGAAGATTTCTGCGCTTCAGTGCGGGAGCCAGTCACTACCAGTTCAGAGTACTGCCCTTCAGACTCTTTACAGCCCCCAGAGTGTTCACAAAGTGCATGGCAGTTGTCACAGCTCACATGCCACTTCAAGGATTCCAGGTGTTTCCATACCTAGATGACTGGCTCATTTCCGCCCCCACCAGACATCTACTGGAAGAAGCCCTGGCATACTCTCTCCTTGCTGCTCAAAGACTAGGCATAACCATAAACTGGCAAAAATCCAATCTCACCCCATCTCAGTCAACAAAATTCATAGGGGTTATCTTGGACACAGAACTGCAGAGCTGCTATTCCAGAGCACAGCATTTTAAGGATAAAGCAACAACTGATTCCAATCCTTTCAAGGGACAAATCCACAACTCACTCGGTTCTACAGCTGTTGGGTTCCATGGCAGCCTCCATCACCATTGTTCCCCTGGCCAGGTTTCACATGAGGCTTCTACAATGGCTACTGCTCACCCAATGGTATCCCTTTCAGCATCCTCTTTCAGCCATGATTCGAGTAACCCACAGGTGAAAACAGGATTTAAATTGGTGGATGACACACAATCTGTCGCAATGGTCTCGCCCCTTCTCCCCCCAGCAACCCAAGGGCACAGTGACCACGGACACCTCCCTGATGGGTTGGGCTATGTCAGGGACAGACAGTCCAAGGCACTTGGTCCGAACTGGAGGCCCATCTGCATATAAATGTTCTAGAGCTGAGGGCGGTACTTCTGGCATTGCAAGCATTCCATCCCCTGCTGCCATCTGGGAAATTGCGATTCAATCAGACAACATGGCAGTGGTCTGGTACATCAACAAGCAAGGTGGAACCAAATCTTGCCCCCTTTGTCAAGAGGCCATGAGGATATGGCAATGGGCAATGGCTACCAACCATTTTCTTCTAGCAACGCACATTCCCGGGAGTTCAAACGTGATAGCAGACAGACTCAGCAGGTTCATTCATCAACCTCATGAGTGGTCCCTGAATCCCTTGATAGCGGCGGAGATCTTACACCGCTGGGGCCGTCCTTGCTGCGACCTCTTTGCATCCCCGACCAACTACAAATGCAGCAACTACTTCGCCCTGATTCCCCCTCCGGGACAGTCACCCAGGGACGCTCTAGTCCACGATTGGCCCTCGGGTCTTCTTTACGCATTTCCACCCTTTCCCCTCATTCCCCAGTTTCTGAAGAAAGCCCATCGGTTGAAGAGCAAGGTGATCGTCATAGCACCATATTGGCCTCGACAGATTTGGTCCCCCTTCCTTTGGCCTCACCTACTAGATCGACCATGGATTCTCCATCCAACCCCAGAGTTGATCTCACATCCACAGAACCTGATTCATCCCAACTTGAACAGCCTGAAGCTCACAGCTTGGCTACTCCAATTCCCTTGATTGCCAGGCAGAATGATCTTTCTTACCAGTGCATGATATTCTCATTGCTCCTCATAAGTCTTCCACTAGAATTACTTATCTGAGCAAGTGGAAAAGATTTACCTGTTGGCTGAAAGATAAACAAGTAGACCCCTTCTCAGCACCAGTGTCGATAATACTCAGCACCAGTGTCGATAATACTAGACTATCTGGTCGACCTTTTTCGTTCGGGTCTATCGGCCTCTACCATTAGAGTTCATTTGGCTGCAATTTCTAATTTTCATGAGGGTGTCCAAGATTCCTCTTTTATGTCCCACAAATTGTGCAAGACCTTCATAAAAGGTGTGAACCATCTGAAGCCACCTTTTAGAGAACCTATTCAACCATGGGATTTATCATTAGTTCTACAAGCTTTGACAATGCCATCTTTCGAACCAGCCTCTTATTATGACCTCAAGTATTTGTCATAGAAAACCTTGTTTTTGGTCGCCATTACTTTTGCCAGACGTATTTCTGAGCTTCAAGCTTTATGTACCAAGAGTCCATACTTGATTGTTCATAGAGATAGAGTGTCTCTGAGAACTAATCCATCATTTCTGCCAAAAGTGATTTCTGAAATGTCCATTAATCAAGCCATTGAATTGCCAGTTTTCTTTCCCAATCATTCAAACAGAGGAGAGTATTGCCTACATACCCTAGATATCCACAGGCAAATCCATTTTTACTTAAACAGGACTAGGCCCTTTTGTAAATATGACCAGTTATTTTTGGCCTTTAATGGACCTAGATTAGGATCTGCTGTTGCTAAGGTCACATCAGCTAGATGATTGAACCTTTATTTACACACAATGTAATATGTCGTTGCCTACTACCATGAAAGCTCATTCAAAAAGGTCAGTGGCAACTTCTGCTGCCTTCCATGCCAGAGCTTCCTTACATGACAGCTGTGCAGCTGCAACTTGGGCTACACCTCATACCTTCCTCAATCATTACAAATTGGACTTGGCCACCAGGGGAAGAGCATTTTTCGGTTCTATGGTGCTCAGGAATGTCCTTCCATGAGAGCCTCCCAGGAATAGAGGTAGCTGGGGACTCTGTCCCATGAGTAAGGAATGAACAAGGATTAACAATATCAGATAAAGAAGTTATGTCTTACCATAACGTTCCATATGTATTGTTGATCCTAATTCAGTCATTACGACCCTCCCTCCTTCCCCCTCCTGAGGTTTCTAGTGGATCTCACCATCTGGTTCTCTTAGGTTATTTGACCAGAGGTAGCCTCTACCTTCTTTGACTTGCAAACTCAATCTGAGGTAACAGGGAGAGGGGGATTGTGGGTAAGAGTTTAGCTTGACAGTTTGAAGCTGACACGAGCTTGGAAAATGGCCGGCTCAGTTCAGAGGTTGGAACTGATACCCATGCATAATGACTGAACGAGGATCAACAATACAGATGGAACGTTATGGTAAGACATAACTTCTTTTTTTGCAACGGTGCTAGTACTGCAAGCAATTTCAGCTGTTAATAACTGTATCGTTTAGAGAAACAGTTTTGTGGTGTGAACGCTGCCCGATTGACTGACTGACTGAAATGTGATGTACAACAGGCAAGTTAGTTTTATGTCCTTAGTAAAACATTTCTTTTTCGGTAGTGAATGTCTACAATAAAACATTGGGTTGCTTTCAGCACAGATGCTGAACATTAATTACATTGCACTGTGTCAGGTGGGGTTTGGGCGGGGCTTGCTACTTGCTACTGTTCATCTGGTGGGTTAATACACTTCAATATCACCAAAATGGCGATATTGAACATATGGCACAGATGCTGAATATTAATTACATTGCAATGTGTCAGGCGGGAGTTGGGCGGGGCTTGCTACTGCATCTGGTGCATTAATACACTTCACTATCACTGGAAATACTGCAAGCCCAGCTATCTGGAATTTTGTAAATAATTCTGATAAGAAAAAAGGGTACTTTTCCGTTAAACCCCTACCATGCGTTTTTGGTCTCAGATTGCCGTGTCTGGCCTGATTCCTCAGCGGGCCGTGCAGATCTTTGAGACCCATGCACTGAATTCGCTGAGCCGTGCATTGGCAGTGTCCTGCAGTCCACGATTTCTGGGGAAGAAGTATTACATGGGCGGATGGGTTTCTAAGATGTAAAACTTGTGTCATACCGGCAGAAGATTGCTTGGCCACTGCTGGCCATCCCAGGGTAACAGATATTGTGGACAGCAGGGTTGATCTTTCACAGACCTTGCAGCCCCAGTTGTTTTCGACTGTCCACTCCTTTGCACTGCCGCGGGTGATTGCTTGTTTCTGATTTTGGTAACTGTCTGTCTCTGACATCCCCTTCTGAAAGAAAGATCCCCAAAAACGCAGGAGAAGGTAGAGTCAGACTGGCAGGTGTGTAAAAAATGAAAACGTTGTCCTAAATCAACAGAAAGAAATCACTTGCAGCCATGTAGTAGGAAGGGGAGGACAGTGGGAAACAGGTAAGGCCTCAAGGTCTGCCAAAACCGCAGCACGGCACTGACCCCAAGCCGTGGGGATAGAAGTGAGGCCAAATATGGCCACAGATGTGCAGGACGACAGGGAGGATGTTCAAAGACAAGACTCCAAGTTCTTTTAGATCCCAAGCCCTGGGGAAAGAAACAGGGAGACACATGGCAGTCCGGGTCCCAACAAGCATGGTAGGGGTTTAATGGAAAAGTACCGAAAAAAGCTACTAGTGTGTGTTTAGCATTTTTGTGTAAATTATAATAGGGCATAGATGGATTATATAAACTTGTGGGGATAAGCCTGAGCCAAGTGTGATAAAACAAAATCTCACATTTCAAATTCCTAGATTACAGATAAAGGTTAAATAGGTTATTTGTGAATGTTAATATGATTTATATAGAAATGTAACAGAAGGAGATGCTACCAGCCCACCTGTCTGGAATTTTGTAAATAATCCTATGTCATACTTGAATATCGACATGATTTATATGCTTGTCTTACAAATGTGTCTAAAAGAATGTAGGCTAGTAGCTTTAGTATTGTTATCCACCCTCCCTCCCTGTTGGTGTCTTGTTGTTATACTTGGCTTTGCAGTTGCCCGCCTCTTCTGTAAATTTGAAAGTGTCATTAGCTCATTCTACCTAATACAGAGAAAACATTTGAGAAGGCCAACCCACTTAGTTTCCTAACCTTGAGTTATCTTCTGCTTCTCCTGTCTCCCTTTCCTTTACAAAAAAAACTTTGCTAGAATCTCACTGTGTTTTGCATAAATGTGACAAAAAAATTGCGCTTGTTTCCTGCCTTTCCTGTAACTAGTCTAGTCCAGATACAGATTTGCTGTATCCAGGACTGTTTGTAAGCTCCTGAGCCCCCCAAGCCTTTCTGTGTTGGAGGGAAGCCTTCTAGCTTATCAGTGGGAGTGGTAAGCACTAGGTAACCTATCTACCACATAAGGAGTGGTTCTGGCCCAGAAATTGTAGTCATTGGCCGTTTGGGCAGTTTTTCCATCTCTCTCAACTTTCTGATTTAAAAACCCGCATTTGCACTTGTTTCTTTCCTGTAACTAGTCTACTTCAGATACAGATTCTTAGTTTTAGCACTTGAATTTGCTTATTCGTGCTCAGCACTTGTTCAGAACTTGTTGTAACCACTAAATAAGCAACAAGTTACTACAGCACTCGACCTTCCTCATTACCTAGAGGAAAACAGTTTTTATACTTACTTTCCTCACTTGCTTAGAGAAAAACAATTCTTGTACTGACTTTCCTCACTTGTCTAGAAGAAAATAGTTTTTGTATTCAGGCATGTCCAAGTGTCAGCTCCCAGTGTTCTCTCCTGTCTATCTGATGAATCTGGGCATTTTGGGGCAATGTAGCAATTGCCTCATGTACACAGACAACCCTCTCCTCCTATCACCCAACACTACAACCTGTGAGAGATGCACTTATCTAGCCAAACTGGAGATAAAACTCTTTCCATCCAAGACTGAACTTGACAGTCAAGAGGAGAAGGTAAACACTTGGACCACACCACACTCATCACATAGTCCCACTAAACCTACACCACCAAAATCCACACATAGAAACACAAAAACATTCACGGAGGCTCTCATTAATAATCTGCTCAAGCAACAGAGACCTCCAAAGCAGAAACGCAAACAACCTCCACCCCCCAACACAACCCAAATGGCACATAGCCCACAGACTCAGTGTGCCACTCAACTACAGCCCATAAGGCAAAACAATGTACGTAACACACTAGTCATAGGTGACTCTATAGTCAGGCACACTGATGTCCCACTCACCAGGCTAAACAAGGAGAAGGTTACTGTCAGCTGCCTGTCAGGTGCAAGGATCTGCCACATAACCCACATACTCAGGTCATTCCACAACAGGTACAAATATGACTTTGTCATTGTCCATGTTGATGTGAATGACCTGAGATGTACCTCCCTGGACTACATGAAAAGACACTTGGAAGAGCTCTCCGATCTTGTAGCCAGGCAAGTATGACCCTAGCCCTGAGTAGCATCCTGCCATCACCCAGAATGATACCGCAGTACAAGGACAAAATGATTGACTTCAACAATTGGCTAAGCTTCTAGTGTTATTTTAAGGGGATCCAGTATCTGTCTGGCTGGGACAACATGGTTGACAGACCACGATGCTTTGCCAGAGATGGCCTGCACCTGTCACCCCTGGGATTCCGGATACTGGCTAAGGCTCTTGCAAACCCAATAGTGCCTTTTTTAGGCAAGGTTCAAAATGACAAATTCACCACCATAACAGGAACAGACAAGCAAAAAATGAGGGTAATGCTACTCAATGCTAGAAGTCTAAATCTCAAAATGCACTCCCACAAGACACTCCTTAAAATGGAGAACATTGGTATCTGTGCAGTGACTGAGACCTGGTTCAAGGCTCCAGAGAGCACCACTGCATTACCAGGCTATAACTCATACCACACTTTTTGGCCACCTGTCCTGGACTGGAACACCAAAGGTGGAGGTGTGTCCATAATCGTTAAGGATATCCACACCTCCAGGCTAGTTGCTCAGCATAATGCATCCGAGGTTATCCAAGTGCAACTAACTCTGGGCAAAACTGCAATCCAAATTGTAGCTTGCTACAGATCCCCCACCATGCCCCAGGATTCCCAATCCTTTTTTCCTTGATATTCTGGAAAATATTAGGGTTCAACCAAACACCCTAATAATGGGTGATTTCAACTGCCCCACCATTAACTGGGAAAACTACTCGTGTACCAACTACTTCGTTCAATGCTTTCTGGAATTCATAAATTCCAATGCTCTGGATCAACTTATCCACATCCCCATCAGGGGCAACAATATCCTAGACCTAGTCATTACCAACATGAGTGACTGGTGTTCCACACCTGAAGTCAACTCCTCGTTGGTCAGATCCGACCATAAGATAATCACCCTAGATATCCACATCCCACCCCACTGCCCATTAAGGAAACCACGCTAAAAATTTCTCGAAAGCCAACTTCATGCTTCTTAAGACAGAAGTGGCAAACTTCATGACATCCATGCAGATGGCCAATACAGTTACGACTGCTGAATCCTACACAAATGCACTCTATAAGCACTTACACGAGTGCATGGATTGTGCTATCCTAAACTGAACCAAGATGCTATCCTCCAAAAAAAAAGGAAGCCAATCTGGTGGTCCCCTGCCATAAACAAACTCTACAACAGAAGGAAGAAACTGTTGCAAAAGAGAGTAAAATACCATGAGTGGAGGGGCTCCCTGGTCAGCCTCAGTAAGAAGTTGAAATCCCTTATAAGATCCTCCAAAGCCAGCAAAGAAAACAAAATAGCCACTGATTCTAGGGACAACCACAAAGCATTCTATAGCTATGTCAAGAATCTCAGTGGCAACACCTAGATCTGCTCTGAGTTACAGCACAATGGCATGAAAATTACAGAACCAACTGATATTGCAAACATCCTGGCAGATAGGTTCAGTGCTAACTTTACCCCCCTCTCATCCCCTAAAGGACCCATATCTATACAGAAGGAATGTAGAGTCCCTGTAATCACACCTGCACAAGTAAAAGCTGTACTCTCTAAAGCCAAAAACAAAGTATCCATGCAGACCGGACAACACCCCAGGCTACGTTTTATACAAACTTCAGAACGAACTGGCTCCCCACCTAAGCACCATGTTCAATCATAGCCTCATGTCAGGCTTTGTGCCCACTGAATGGTACACAGCAATGGTTATCCCACTCCACAAAGGGGGAGCCACCACTGATCCCGGGAACTATCGCCCTATTAGTCTGACTGGCCTGGTCTGTAAGGCCATGGAACATATCGTCATGGAACTCATAAACACAGACATTGGTAACCTCCAAACTCTGGACCCCACCCAGTTCGGGTTTGTGAAAGGCAGACCATGCTGTCTGAACCTGATCGACTTCTTTGAGGTAGCCACCAAAGCCGTAGACGAGGGTAAGGTGGTTCACACAGCCTATCTTGACCTTGCCAAGGCTTTCAACACCATCCCCCATTCTGGAATTATAGCTAAACTCATTAAACTAGGTATAAATCCTTACATCACAAGATGGGTTGCCAACTGGCTCACTGACAAAACCCACATTGTAAAAGTTGCAGACTCCAAATCTGACTTCAAACCAGTGACAAGTGGAGTACCACAGGGTTCAGTCCTGGGACCTCTCCGTTTTGGTATGTACTTCTCTGAAGTACAGGCTAACACAGAAGGCCTTTAGCGAATGAAATTCACAGATGACTGCAAATTAGGAGCCATAGTCGAGTCCCCAAATGATGTGGACATCCTACAGAAGGGCCTCACTGAGACAGATGCCTGGTGTCAGAGCCATGACCTGATGCTCAATGCCAAAAAGTGCATTGTCATTCCCTTTGGTAAAAGCTGTGTACCCATGAACTACCACATAGGTGACAGTCTACTTAACCCCAAATGTGTGATAAAGAGACCTTGGGACCCAGGTGGACAGTAGTCTCTCCTTTGATAATCACATCACCACAGTAGTTAGGAAATCTTTCTACATGGCACACCTCATCACAAAAGGGTTCTCATCCAGGAAAAAAAAGGTTATTGTTCCCCTCTACTCGACACTCATTAGACCCATTATAGAGTACAATGCCCCTTTTGGAATGTACCTCACAAGACATCTGCAGCAGCTGGAAAGGACACAGAAATACCTCACAAAGAGGATTACTGGCTTCAAACAGATGCCCTACACTGACTGTCTCAATAAACTCCAGTTTTACTCTGTAGCATATCACCTACTCCGAGGTGATCTCTGCCTAACATATAAAGCTATGTCAAACCCAGAGCTGTTGGACATGCTACACCTAAAGAAATCCCAATCCCTCCAAGCTACATGCTCTAGGGACCTATACCTTGTCACTACAATAAACAGGACATGCTGGAAGGATAGATTCCTGTCCCAGAGACTTCCCATACTCTGGAACAAGCTATCCATCTATGTCAAGCAAAGTTCCTCATTAAGCGCTCTTCAAGAAAAATCTTGATGAGTAGATGAAAATAGGAAACACACCCCGGAGATCACTTCTGTGGCTCTGCTCAACAGGGGTACAGGAAAATAATTTTCTTGGGTGGAGTAAGCCAGGGAACCTTGTTGGCTAGGCTTACTTAGGCCCTTGGGTCGATAGCCTAGTACCTACCTATGAAATGTATTGGAACTGTGTGTTGTGTGTATATTAAACTGCTGATACATTAGTATGTATTGAACAGGGTTTGTACAGTAGTGCGCTTCAAAACTGTAACCACAGCATGCCCTGCTGGCTTAGAACAGAAATTTATATAAACCATTGTAATTTTGTGAATGTATATATTTTAATAGTGGAAACTAGAACATAGAGGGTTAATTTGCAAAACTTCAAGAAAATAAGTTTAAATTAAATTGTTTTATGATTGTGCTATAAAAGTTATCTTTCAGTTTCAGTCAACAGCAGACACAATGTCTAGAGTTAGAAGTTTTTTGTATTGTCTTGAAAGAGAAATAATTACGAGGTTTAAAATGTAGAAGTGTTTTATTACATCCAGGATCTGCAAAAGTCTAAGAGATACTTATTTATTTTACATTTGTTGACTGGGTTAGCCCAACTGAGCTTAGTGGCCCATTTTCAGTGGAGACCCGGGGAGAAAAGCTCTATAGAGAGATACAAATTTCATTGTATCTCACAGTGTAGCTTAGATGTATTATTCACAGGGATATGCTAAAATTCTGTTAGTTTCTGACAAAGAGGTTTAACTTGGGAACTAAAGTCAGGTGACAGAAAATGATGTCATCCAAGCTAACCCAGCAGTAGTATTTGATATTAATTTAAGAACTCTCTGAGAAAGAGCAAAAGGGCATTTTGTATTTTGTCTTTAACATAGAAACATCCACTCATCACCACCACTGCACATGCCTTGCTGTAAGTAAGTTTTTAGGGCAGAGTAACTCTTTTATATTCAGACAGGAATGTAGTAAAGTGTAGCTTAGATATTTTCTTTTATTTATTTGAGATTGTCCTGCGATGTTGTTTTAAATATTTCCTGTGATTTTGAACTCTGATGTAATGGATTACTTACTGATTATTGTCTTGTTCTTTTATTATTTGTTATTAGATGTATTTAAATATTTTATTTGTGGCTGGTCTGTTTACAGATATTCAAGCTCTGAGGTACTTGCATATCTATTTGGTGACACTCTACAGGCCACTTCAAAGTAGCCTTGTTCTTGGTCATACTACCATTTGGAGTAATAGTAACATTACATAGTAAGATTGGATACACTTTGATAAGGGCCTTAAAGTAGCTGATAAGAGTTGTCTGGTGGCACTCATAACTACCTTATAGTCTGGACAGAAGGGGGCATAGCTAGTAAACCTGTGCCAGCCTTCCCCAGCTGTGTGTTTGCATATAAATCATATCTCAAAATGTGTGTGTGTGTGCGTGTGTGTGTGTGTGTGTGTGTGTGTGTGTGTGTGTGTGTGTGTGTGTGTGTGTGTGTGTGTGTGTGTCAGCTACTTGGGCAGGGACACGAAGCACTGCGTGGACAGAGAGGATACTGGAGATCTTGGTTTGGCCGCTCAGCTGAGATCTCAACCTTATAGCTGTGCCAGTCGGGAATCTTATTGGGGATCTGGAGAAACCAGCCCCAGACTGACTGTGATCTCTGTGTGCTCTTAAGGGAAATTGTATGTTACTGTGTGTGTACTTGTCATCCTTCCAGTGTGTATGTTCCCCAATGTTGCCAGTGGTGAGGATTGAGGCTCCTTGATTACTGGGCCAGTGCAGGGGTATCATACCGGTAATACCCAATGAATATTAATGGGGACTTCTGAAGCACTGTCATGTTTACTCATGTATAGTGAAAAAAAATGGCCGTGGGCAGACTGCTGGGCTGGGTTTGGGTGGGCCTTGCTACTGCACATCGGGGGGGGGGGTACTGTTGTACAACATTGCTAAAAATTTTCAAGTTAAGCAGGTCCATTAAAAATCTATTTCTGCACAATCTTGTTAAAACAAAACAGTGCATTAATCTAGAATCCAGACACATGAACTATGCCGCAGTCGTAAATATAAGATTAGGGGTCTCCTTCTATGTGTTTTGTTTTCCAAATGCTAAAAATGTATTTTTTTTTCTTTTCTTTATTTTGAGTCTAGGTTGGACAGCAAGCTGAAGGAACATAATGCTTGGGCACTTGTTGCATACATGCCCCTGTTCTTTTGCCACCTCAATATGTGTTACTTTCAAGTATATATATATATATATATATATATATATATATATATATATATATATACATAGATTATAGATTAGTATTAGGCTAACTACCCTTGTGGGCCATTTCAAGCCTAGCCAATTACCCCATGTGAGAATCAAACCCTGTACCTTATGTTTGTAAGGTAAACACCTTAACCATTACACCATCCACACGCACACTCTAGCTCGAGCATTCCTGTCATACCAGACCTTTTTCAGCCCATGAGTTCCCTCCCTGAGCCTTGTCCTGAGGTTTAGGACATATGCCACAACAGATTCCTTGTGGGATTCATACTCACCCTTCCACTCATCTAGAATCATATGTACAGGTCCCCTCACCCTGTGCCCATACAGCACCTGAAAGGATGAAAAATCTGTTGATTCCTGGGGTACCTCTCTGTAAGCAAACAAAAGATTGGGCAACTATCTGTCCCACTCCGTCTTAAACTGGTCTGCAAATGCCCGTAGCACGGTCTTTAGTGTAGAGCTTATCCTGTCCACCAGACCATTAGTCTGGGGGTGGTCTTTAGGTGCTTCACCCTGCAGTGCTCCCACAGGCAATTCAGCAGGTCTGATGTGAAAATGGCACCTCTGTCAGCCAGTATTGCTTTTGGGAAACCTAACCTGCTGAAAATCTCTAACAAACCACCTTTTCTGCCTCAATGGATGACAGAGCCACTACCTCAGGGTATCTGGTAGCATAATCTACTACCACTAGGATATACATCTTCCCTGTGGAACTTGAGGTACTCAGAGGCCCCCACAATATCCATAGCTACCCTCTGAAATGGCTCCTCAATCACAGACAAAGGTACCAAAGGAGCTTTCACCTTGTCTCCTGCTGTGCCTACCTTTTGGCACTGCTCACAGGTCCTGCAGTACCCTGTTACATCTCTGGAAATCCCAGGCCAATAAAAGTTCTACATAATACGTCTCTTTGTATGCTTTATGCCCGTATGACTGTAAAAGGAATGTCATGGACTGTGACTAGAAGTGCTAGACAGTATGATATAGGCACTACCAACTGCTGTATTCTCTCACCCTCTAGCCATCCCTCAGGGGTCCACTATCTATACTGTAAACCTTTGTCACAGTATATGGATTCCCCTTTCCTTGAGAATCAGGTGCCTCACTAGCTACCTCCCTCAAGCCTTGTAATGTAGGGTCTGAGAGCTGGACCTGTCTCAACTCTCTCTTTGTAACCTTTCACAGCTCCCCTTCCAGAGGAAGTCTGATATCCTCTGACAGCGGTGCCTCACTGTCAGCCTGGGTACTACTACTCACCTCTTCCCTTGCAGTTACTCTGCCCAATGGAACATCAGTACCCACAAGCAGCTGTGGCTCACTTTCAGTCTTACTGCTACAGGGTAGCTCCTTTCCTGAAGTAACCACCTCACCAGTCCTGGCTTCAAGTGTGCAGTCTGTCTGGGTCCCCCCCAGGCTACCAGACTCACATGCTTGTCTGTAAGCCTGACTGTATGTCACTGCATTAACACAAGGTACTGCATTATCAAAATAATTCCCTGTCAGGACATCCTGCAGGGATATCCTCAAACACACCTACTTGCTTGCTTCCTTTTCCACCCTCTGGGTCAAGGTGAACCCTAGCTAAAGGTATTTGGAATGGGATCCCTCCTAAAGCTCTGACTGGAGTAGACTGGCCAAGCAAGTAGTGCTCCTCTTTAACCATTGCAGGCTTCACAATGGTTAGGTGAGAGGCTGTCTCTCTCTTAGCAGTGGCCTGTGTCTCATCCACTAGGATAGGATATAACCTCTTGTGGTAGTTTGGAACCCTTGTTGTCGCCAGACAACTTACTGCTGGCATTTTGTCATTCCCACTTACTGGCTCTCCCACCTTTTGTTCCCCACCTTGCCTCCGTGGACACATGTATGCTACATGGCCTCACTGGTTACATTTAAAACATTTAACCTTTGATCCTGGCCATGTACCTGAAATAGTGGCTTCCCCTGTTACTGGCGGACTCTGTTGGGATGGTTTAGGCTGCCCACCATTGGTTCCATTAGACCCATGTGCAGCACTGGGTATCCCTTTCCTGTACAGTCATGCCCTGCCTGCTAGGTATAGGTCTCCTTTTTCCCCCAACTCATCTATGATATTACATTCCCTATCTGCTAACCAGATTCTCATCTCCTCAGGCAAAGTGTTAAGGGCTTGTTCCCTCACCAAAAGGTCTGCCAGCCCATCAAAAGCGGTGACCTGACACCCACTCACCCATCAATGAAAATATTGCTTAGTTCAGCAATATATTCACACACAGTTTCATCTGCCTTGCATCTGTGCTCACAAAACTTTTTTCTATAAGCTACGGGTGTTAATTTAAAACAGTCTAATAAACAATTTTTAACAGTATTATAATTTAAGCAATCAGTATCAGACAATTTAGAAATAGCAGTTACAGCTTTACCATGGAGTAAGGGGGTCAGGAACCGTACCCAGAGCCCTTGATCAACATTACACTGTTTACATACCCTTTCAAACATATGAATAAAAACTATCACAATTATCACCCTCTGTAAATTGTGGAAGACATTTACTGATCGTTATTGCTTCTAGGTCCAGTTACTCCCTTCCCCATTACCTCCATGACCCTGGCAAAGAGTCAGCATTTCCTTTTCATGTTGCCTCTGCTTCTCATTTTCTTTGGATTCTAGACATCTCAGCCTCCCTTTGGATTCTAATTCCAAACACAGCTGTCCCTCTGCTGATTCTGCTTCAGCCTTCAAGCACCGCAGTCTCTCTGCTGATTCTAATTTTAAACATTTGGCCTCCATTTCAAGTCTCTTCAACTCCAGATGGATTTTTAAGTCCTCTGAGACAAAATTGACCTGCCCATTTTCCGAGAGTTGTACATCCCCAAGGCCAGTCTGGTAGTCCTCCTGGTTGCTGATTTGTGATGCAGCTGTGACTAAAGCTGCAGTAATTTCTGCTTTAGTCAGGTTGGCATGCTGCAGACCTTTGTCTTTGCACATCTCAGCCAACTGGCTTCTTGTCAGCTTGCCATAATAATCTGCTGACATCCTTGCCTACTCTTCCTGACTAACTAAGCTAACAAAAATAAATAAAACTATTGTGATATGAAAGTCTGAATGTTCACTGTGTGGTTGCTTTTGAGAGTGCAAGCACCTTCTTTAGTGGCAACTATTTACAGGCTACAGGAGTTCAATATCCACACCACTGAATCCCAATATGTGATATGGTGAACCCACCACTGCCAACCAATAAATGTGATGACACCCCCACTGGACCAGTAATCAAGGAGCCTCAATCCTCACCACTGGCAACAGTGGGGGATGTACACTGGGAGGACGACATGTACACACACAGTATTTCCAGATGCAGCTTACTGCATCAAGTGCAATTTACCTTAAGAGCACACAGAGACAACAGTCAGTACGGGGCTGGTTTCTCCTTTCTCCAATAAGTCTCCCCAATGGCACAGCTATAGAGTTGAGATCTCAGCTGCTTGGCCAAGCCAAGACCTCCAGCATCCTCTCTGTCCAACCATTGCTTCATATCCCTCTGCCCAAGTAGCTGACACACACGCTCTTTGAGGTTTGATTTATGCGCGCGCACACACACACACACACACACACACACACACACACACACCTGGGAAAGGCTGGCACAGGTTTACTAGGTATTCCCCCTTTTGTCCAGACTATAAGATAGTTATCACTGCCACCAGTCAGTTCCTTATCAGCTACTTTAAGGGTGTTAACAAAGGGTGTCCAATCTTACTGTGTAATGTTACTATCAATATAAATGGTAGTTTGACCAAGAGCAAGGCTATTAGGAGTGGCCTACAGTGCAAGAGCAAGGCTATTAGGAGTGGCCTACAGTGTCGCCAAATAAATATGCAAGTACTCTCAGAACTTAAATATCTCTGCACAGATTAGTCATAATGAAAGATATATATTTAATAATAAATAATAAAAGAAGACTAAAACACTCTCTATATAATCACAGTGACATCAGAGAGTTCAAAACCGCCGGAAGTATTTAAAACAACATTGCAGGACAGTCACAAATAAATAAAGAAAAACATCTAAATTATGCTTCACTATATTCCTGACTGAATTCAAGAGAATTACTATACCCTAGTTTACTTACCTAAGAAGAGAAATGCAGATGTGGTGAATGGTTCTGGTCAGGTCCAAGACAGAAAACAGAATGCTGTGTCTCACTCAGAGACCTCTCAAATTAATATCTCAAATATTACTGCTGGGATAGCTTGCAGAATGACATCATTTCTTGTCATCTGACTCTATCCCAGGTGAAACCTCCACTGCTGGAAGCTAGAAGTATTTAGCATCTACCTGTGGAAATACATAGACCTTAGATGTTTGGCAGATGCGAGAAGTCATAAAACAATCGCATTCTTTCACATTTCAAGACTAGTAATTATTTCACTTTAAAGGCAATACAGAAAACTCCCTAGTACAGACATTGTGTCTCCTTGCTGCATGGAAACTGAAATATATCATCTTTTATTGCCTAGCCATAAAGTAATTTAATTTCAGATATTTTTCTGAAGTTTTGCAGGACTGAAGTTAATCGCGTGTTCCAGTTTCCACTTTTAATATATATATATATATATATATATATATATATATATATATATATTAAAACAGATACAATAGTGCATGTAAATTTTGTTATATTCCAGTAGGGCACACTGTGGACACATTTCAAGCACTTTGCGAAAAACATTTTTCAACACACATCTGTACAAATGTAGTTTGATATATACATGACATACAACTCTAATCCATTTCTAACACAAGCATCTTATATGAATCATGTTGGTATTCGCAAATGACACATAATTATTTACAAAATTCCAGATAACTGTGCTGGCAGTATCTCCGTTTGTCACTGAAATAACTGAAATACCATCCTTGTAGAAAATGCACTCAGGAAGTAAAAATAAAAATCCAGTAATTTATTAATATTAAGCACTTTCATCTCCTGTAAGAGACTGTATCAGAATACAACTTCCTACTAAAAATGAACCATTTAAATACTTTCATTTAACGACATCATAATTGAACCTCATTAATTCCAAAAAGTTTTATACATAACATTCAAGAAACCATGTCATAAATATGTTGAATACATTCAAAAACCCTACTAAAATTCACATATAAACATATAGCATCTATTTGGTTTTTACTTGGTGTGGTGCTCCGTTTGTCACTATATCGGATGATAACTGTAAGAATTGGTCAAAGGAGTTTAGAAATGATTGGGAAGACAGAGAGAAAGAGTGGAAAAGCAATTTGCAAGGGTGCAGTAGTAAGACAGTTGCACAGCTCCTAAGTATGTAACAAAGTCCAGACAGTTAATGATTTTTGTTTGGAAGTGTTTATATGGGTATTTTTTATACCCTAAGCAGACATCAAAGAATTTTTCCTTAGACAGCAAGTGTTGGGGTGATAGGGAAGAGAGAGAGGTAATTGGAAATAGGTTTTTTGGGAGTGTAATGATTTGGCAGATTTTAAAAATTCCCTGCAGAGTACTCTGTTAGAAATATTGCGAGAGCAAATGGGTGTAATTAGCAAAATGATTCTTTTGAGCTGGCATACAGGATCTAACTTGCATAGATATAGTAAGACCTTATTAAGTTTAATTCTATTAGCTGCTAAAAAGCATTTCTCGAAAATGGAAATCAAAATCTAAACAAACTATATTTGAAGGAGTGAATATTGTAAAAGAGATAAAGAACTGGAATTGGGGTCTTTAGAAAAGGGAAGGAGCAAATTGCATGCAAATAAATGGAATCTGTGAGAACAATACATGCAGAATAATGTTCAGGAGGAGGAGGACAAGTGAGGTTTAAGGGAAGGAAGGAATTTAGCCATGTACGTAAAGTTGGGCTGAATGACAGTTATAAAGATAGAAAAATAGAAAACATGTATGTAATGTATATAAATAAAAAAAATGTTAATATGGTTTATTTACTTTTCTATTAATGTATGTGTACCAGTGTTTTTGTGATAACTTAATAAAGGTGTTTAAAAATATATCATGACTCAAATCAGAAGTTACAGCCATAGGAAGTAACAGTTTTCCAAGACCTGCTTGAATTTCAGTTTGTGTGAGATGATAGTTTTTTATCACAATGAATGCATTTTAGCTCTAACTTTTGGTTATTACTGGTCTTACACTTACACACTAGAAGACCCTTATCAAGGGTAATCATGCTTTCAGAGTCCATCAAGGCTAGAATTTCCTATACATCTAAAAATACAGGTAAAGGGAGCTGTGTATATATAAACACAGACACCTCCAAGTATAAAAACTTCAAATACTTATCTTAATCAGGGCAGTCAGCACCCTTAGTCCAGACCGTAGTACAAACAGTCACCATTCTAAGAGGCCAGAAAGGAACCACCACAAATCTATTTTTTTATCCAAAAGTGATGTTGCTTGAAAAGGTAACAGTACCGCTGACTCTATCAGTTTGAGCTGAAGTATAACGTCATTGCTTACCTATTAACTGTCCGCAATTTTGCAGAATGCCTCTGATTTTGCCTCATATTTCTGCCCTGTTCCTCATAAATTTTTGATTTTCTTGTAAATTAGAGAATTATAGTTATTCAGTAATGCCAGACAGTAAAAAATATTTTGTAGCACAAACTTCTTTAAGTGAAATAGAGTAATATTTAAAAACTGTTGCTTATTTTAAGCATTTGTCCCACGTTTAAAAGCTGTCTCTTATTTTGAGCATCTGTCCCCCATTATTTTTGGATTTGTCCAGGATTCTTGAGCAAACAAGCTGTAAGGTATGGGTCAGAATATTCTGAAGAAATATCTAGAAATATCTTGTATTCAGACAAAAATAAGAGTTTGATAGTTACTGATGTGGCTTCACAGATTGTACTAGCACTAATTATAAGTACCCTCTTCTGTTGTTGGTCTGTTTTGACCAGAGAAGCACCAGAAATTTGTTCTCTTATTGGCTGAACCACTGAGCCAAAGAAAGCAAGAAATATCAGAGTTATTTATGGTCAAATTGAAGAGATGGAATAGGTGGGTTTTAGAAGGCTAAATCATGTGTCCTCTGTGACATTTGGACAATACCCCACTGGACTGCCAACAACAGTATGACCTTCCCTACTACTACTATCCTGGGTCAGTAATTAAGGAGCTTCAATCCTCACTACTGACTCCAGTAGGAGACCATCACCTAAACAGGAGTGATATTTCACAATTTCCCCTCAGAGCACAACGGGTTCACACTCTATAACCTGGGACTGGACTGTATAATTCTGTCCACCCTTAATGTAACTCCTTATTACACACTTTAGAGCAGTGTGTCCCAGTTTAAGACATCGGATACACTCATACTTAAATAAATTAAATCTCACACATCCAAACACTTCTGGGAAAGCCTGACATAGATTTCCAGCTGTGTCCCTTCCCCAAAATAATACAATAACACACTGCCACCAATGAGAGTATCACATGCCCTTTCACAGGGGTGTCGAGTTATTAAAATTAGATATTAAAGCAAATTATAGCAAATGACCTAAAACAGCCATGTTTTTGGAGTGGCCTGGTAATTATCAAAGCAGGTACAAGCACCCTCAAATCATTAAAGAAAACACTGATTGACCAGCCACAATGTAAGTTAATAAAAATATTTAATGAGCAAAATGATTAAAATATAAAAACAGTAATTTCCAATAAACAAAACTCGATCACCAGGAAAATGAAATCAATACTGAAAGAAATACAACATTTAGAAAAACTCTGATTAGTTATAATTTTCCTGTGTGTCTAAAGAACACTGTCCCTGATCTAAACTAAATTATTACAATAGAGCAAAGGCAGGCTTACAGTTCTTGATGAGTCATTTTGTGTATCCACTGCACAATACAACTGTGAACAACTGCAACTGTCAACTGTGACTGGGTGTTAACTGACAACAGCTGACTTCAGCTGTCTTCAGCAGGCTCTTTTATAGCATAGCTTAACTGTCACAACTGTTCCAGTTCAAATTTATATTTCATATTTTGAAAATCAACCAACAGCTGTTTACCAAAGTTCCTTCCTGCCTTTCGGCCTCTGACAGTAACACATAGCAACTGTCAACATTCCGATTACATCATCTGCAGATCAGCTAATTCTGAGACAGTCTGCATTTAGAATCTTCTTCACAAATATGCACAGTTAGAAGTGTAAAGGAACACTGTTCAAGTCTTTAAAACATTCTGTACAAACAGATTATAAATCAACATGCAAGAACTCATGATCATGCTAGCATATACCCAAGTTAATCTGACATTATGTACAAAAACGTCAACCAGACATGCTAACACAGATGACAATGTCCAATTTCTTCACTAATTCCAAGTACTCTAATCTGCTGTTGGTCTATTTTGACCAGCGAAGCTCCAGAAATCTGTTCTATTATTGGTTGAACCACTGAGCCAATGAAAGCAAGAAAATCAGAGTTATTTAGGGTCAAATTGAAGAGGTGGAACAGATAACTTTTAGATGGCTAAATCAAGTGTCCTCCACTGCATGTGGAGCACTTGAGAGCTAAGACTATCACCAGCACTGTCTTTAGGGGACACTGTGTATGACATTTTCAAAATGTAATTGACATTTTGAACATCAGTAACACAGTCATTACTCACCAAGATAAACACTTTGCAAAGAGGTATGTATACACAACATCATATCACATCTACACCAGATGAGAAATGCTGCACTTACTTCCTGTTCCTGAAATAAATGAAAGATTGAAAATGAAAACAAGCAAACAAAAAATTAAAAAAAGAAGAGCTGTAGCAATAACGCATTTCATGATGGAAAGCAAAAATATATTTCCTAAGTAAATACAGATACAGTAACACAAATGTAAATTGCTCCTATTTTTGATATGACATCTACACAGTATATTTCTATAATACCTGCTCCTTTATGGTTCATGTAAAGTCTACCAGTATAACTAGCACACGTGCTACTGAACACTGAAGATTATAAAAAGGATGGTTGTTAATGACATCTGGGGATGTAATTTTTGTATGATATGATGAGAAATATCTTAAGTACAGTGTATGTTGGCTATGTACCACTCAGCATAGCCCACAAGTAACACTGCATGTACCACAAATTATCTTTGTAACATCTCATTCTTAGATAGTGAATGTCATGTCCCATAGTTGTGGACTAGATGCCACTGCTTCACCTGAGTAGTCATGTACAGTGAAGAGGCTAGGGGGGTTACCATGCTGCTGCTGCTGATATTGACTGGCCAGTATTATTGTCATTGGTGGGACCAAAGCTAGAGGTGGTGCACTGCCCTCATCAGTCACTGGCTGTGGCAGTCATGCACCAGATCGACACATGATCATGTTATGCAAATAATAGCATTCAGTAAATATTCTGCATGCAGTAGCAGGCTCATACTGAAGGCCCTCCAACTCATATATGCAGTGGATATGGGCTTTGAGTCAAGGTTCAAGTGGGTATTTTGTATCTCTTGGAAAACAAAACAGGGACAGGATGCATAACAAAAACTGAGAATTACTCAGTACTACATATGGCACTGTATAGGTACAGAAATAACAATTGTTAACAACATTATAATAGTTTGCACTTACCAAATAGTTGACCATGAAGAATCCTACCATGGAGGAAGTGACAGTATAGCGAACTTGTATACCAAATGTGAGAATCACAGGCACTGTTTGAATGCTGGGCTAATGTGTTCATGATGTATCTCTGTGCTTCACACGCTAAGTGGCAGTTGATGGAATTGTAGCCCTTCCTGTTGTGGTACTTCTTCCCCCGTTGTTCAGGTGGGGCCCTTTATATCAACATGGATGCAATCTCTTGCACAAAACACCTCAGGAAAGTGTGCCAGTCTATGGAAAGTGTGCATGGTACTGTCACAGTCCTGTAGTGCACTGGGAAATAGATATACTCATCCTCATGTGCCAAGAGTCTGTTAACAACTTCTGTAGCATCCTCAAGGCAGAATCCTGTGAGATACACAATGTGTCCCCAGCTTGTCTCTGAAACGTACCAATGGAAAGCATAATGAGGTCTATGCACAACTAGGTATCTACAGGTATAGGAGGGCCATGCATTCTCTCAGTTCCCATTTGTGGGTCATACAAGCTAATTGAAGCCCTTATTTTATCTCTGTCCACTCTAAATCTATCCAGTAACTCATGTTCAGTAATGAGGAGAGTTATTATTTTCCTTTACCTTCTTCTCCTGGGCTGGCAGGTGTTGCTCAACACACTGGGTTTTGAGAGAGCAGAAATTAACAGCTTAAAGCAGGAAATAGCTAGGCCTGTAACAAAACTAAGCATCATTGCTAAATGCAGAGTGACTGGAAAAGGTGCAGATTCACTTTTTATAACTCATGTAAATGATGTTGATTTTTACTGCTGCCAGTTTTTTATAGTTAGAGATGGTAACTATTTGCAATGCATTAAATTATGACCTGCAATGAATTTGAGTCAAAGTCTATATAATCTTAAATGCAGAATCAAGTACAGTATTGGGTTTTTCACTTTTGGTATTCTACAACATGTTATTTTTCAAGATCGTTGCAATTCGGAATTTTTTAAGTATGTTTTACCTTGAAAGTAAAACCTGTATTATATAACAGTACTCTGAATTTCTAAGCAGAGTAATAGCTTCCTGGCATTGCTGGACCTTAGTTACGGGAACATTTCAGCATATTCTATGTTCAGAACTTTGATCAGAAGCCAGAGCTCAAAATAGTAATGAACCTTGACAAGAACATTTAATACTGCATTTAGAATTTGAAATAGAATGATGTAGGCCATAGATGGTAAGTGTCTAGATATGTTCCGTAATGGATTCTCATTAAATGTTACAAAATCAGTTTGTTAACTAAATACAAACATTCTGAAATTAAAAAAATATGCTCTAAACTAAAATACTAAATGCATAGTTTAAAATAATGTAGATATTCCTGGATGTACTTTTTGTTTCAAATATTTGGTTAAATTAGGGATTAAAAGACAAATAAAATTATGCTATTATAGATCAGCCATGCAGTACACACTACTTAAAATGATATTTCCAACAACATTTGAAGTGAGGGTACATTTGTCTTGGCTTATTTTTGGTTCCATAGATCCAAACATCTTTGGGAATTTACACACTAATAAAGGACTAGCGCATCTTCAATAACAGACTAAACATTGTTTTTAGGATTGTAAGAACAATGCTGTGGAACTATGACATGAAATGTAATTTGGCTAAATCTTGCCGTATTTGACTACATTGTTTTACGTAGGTGATATCATTTCAAGTAACGTAAAATCATGGTGCTTATTTGCTTTCTGTCTTTAATTCAGAAACCTTACTATCTCAGTTTGGATACCACCTTTTAATAAGACTCCCAAAATAGTGTCCTCATTAGTCTCCTTATTTTGTTCTTTCACAACTCCTGGAACTCCAACACGTCAGTTTACTTGCCAGGTAAATTTTCTGCCTTAGTCCTCTTTATCTCCCAGCATCTCTGTTGATACTTCTTCTGAGGGGCTGCAATGTACTTAATCAGTAAAAGGCTGTTACCTTTTACATTTTTGTTGAGGCCTGGTGGTAGATAGAAAGTCTGACTGGTTTGTCACAGGTAAACCCCTTTATAGGGTAGGCCCGGGGAGAAAAGCTCTAATTTACAAGATATTTAAAATCACATATTAAAATTTTTGTAAAAATAATGAAAGCTCCAGTTTACAAGAAAGAGATTTAAAAGCATGCATTAAACATTTTTGTATAAGCAATCTAGTAATATGTAAGAGATTATACAGGATAAAATGTTACAGTTAGGATGAAGATTTATTTACATTTATTAAAGTAAACCATCAGTAGCAGATCTTATAATTAACAAGTGTTATGTTTAGTGGTAGGGCATTATCTGAGTTTTAGGGAATTGTAGAAGTAATTACTTATAGGTCACTGCATGAAGGGAGCAGGTAGTCAGAAAGAAGGAGGGAGGATTTTAACTAGAGGAGGAGGTAAGCTTTAGTGGGGGGTGTGATAGTTTCCAGCTAGAGAGCAAAGTGGATAGGTGATGGAGAAGTGATGTTTGGGTGAAACATGGAGAGTTATGGTTGCTTGGTAGGGGTGGTGTTAGATGATTTCATATTTGTTTTTGGAGTAAGGGAGCATAGCGGTTACAGTGCGAAGTGTCAAGGAGTTTATATTTTACCTTACTTTTAAAGGAAGAATGGGATATTGTGAGTTTGCTTTCACTACAGAGTGAATTTCAGAGTTTTGCTACTGTGCAGGCATAGAGTTCAGTGCCATGGAAGTCACAAGCTCTAATGACATATTCTTGGCCTGAGGTCTTGATCTAATGATCAAGGAGGGATCTAGTAGCGCTTAATTAGCAGGACATTGTTGTGGTTGGTAGATGATGTTATGAACAACTTTCATTTCAGTGAGGTTTAAATGATTAGGAAGATCTAACCAATTCAGCTTTTGGAGGGCAATTCAGTGGTGAGTCTGACTGGGGAGATTTGCCACAAACTTGGCCATTTTGATATAGCAGTGTTGTAGTTTAATTAGTTGAGTGGCATGCAAGTGAGTGAATATGGTAGCAGCATATAATAGGTTTGGCAGAAGGTAAGCTACTCCTGTAATTTTTGCAAGCTGTGTTACAGAGGTAGGGGTTTGCTCTATGTACAGTACCAAGTTTTTGGTCTTTTTTTTTTTACAACATTTTGAATATAAGAATCAAATGTTAGCTTATTGTCAGTTGTGACACCCAGTAGTTTTGTGGTGGGGACAGATTCTGTGAAAGTATTTTGGAATGAGGTGATTCTGAAGGGTTAGTCCATTTGGCTAAATTCTTTGGATGGAATAGCATCAATTTTTTTTTGCATTAAGCATTAGTTGAGAATTGTTGAGCCACCATTTTTCTATGTTTGAAAAGGATTGTTGAATAAGGAATTGTATATCATGGAGGTTTGTAGCTGAGCAGATAAGTGTTGAGCCATCAACATATTGGTTGAGTGTGGAGGGTAAGAGGCTGAGTGCCCGTTGTTTATAAATATGTTAAGCAATGAAGCACCAAAGATTGGCCTCGTGGAACACCTACTGAAACTGACTGGTAGCGTGAGACAGCTGATTGTTACTTGATGCACTGAGTTCTGTTGTTGAGGTATTTTTCAAACCAAGTGATTGCAGAGTGTGAGAGTCGTAGAGTAGATAGGGTTTACAGGAGAGATCTAGGAATATAGCAGATATGAGTCTATCTTCATTCCTGTTATGATTTACAGGGTTAAGGAAGGAGAGTAGTGCAGTGACAGTGCTGTGTAAGAGGTGAATGCCATGCTGAGTATGGGACAATTGTTGCCTAATAAATAGGAAAGGAGCTGAGAGTGGACGCATATTTCAAAGATTTGGGAAAGTGGAGGGAGGATTGAGATGGGTTTGTAATTTGATAATTCTTAGCTCCATTTTCCTTTGTAGAGGGGGTAAGACTATGGACTGTTTCTAGTAAACAGGAACATATGACTCATTTAAGGATTGGTTAGTGGGAATACTGTTAGGGTAGGCCAAATACTTGAGTTTGCTGATTGTTTGCATGAGGCTGACAGCTGTTTAGTTGACTGCATTTGGTAAACCAAACAGTAGGTTGTAAAGTATGTGAGATCTCAAAATTCCCAGGGTTGGGGAATATGGTCTTACCCCCAGTTTTGTGTGATCTCGGAGAAAAAAAAAAAAAAATATATATATATATATATATATATATATATATATATATATATATACGCATATACATACTTATAAATTAACAGGGGGCTTGCACATGCATAGTGATGTGTCAACAGTGTTTTTGACCCAATGAGGTCAATGTTTTTATGGTTGACTTTGTGTTTTTGACCATATATTACACATATATATATATATAATAAAGTTTGATACTAACTACTCAGCTTTATGCATATGACTAAACTTGCTGAAATCTATTTCTAACACCTAAGTACACATCTTTGCCTATATCACATTTAATTCTGCTATACACGACCTTGCCCATTGTTTCTGAATTTTTCTGCC
>NC_056747.1:133586208-133668708 GCF_019279795.1 Protopterus annectens | reverse complement strand
CTAATGCTAGTGACCGAGTCTGATTCCCACTCGCCTTACTGTTTATTAACTCTCCAAATGCTGCTAGCTTAATAAAAACTCAGAATATGTTACGACATTCTCCTCTGTGGTGCTTCCACCCATCACTACCAGCTCCTTTGATCCACCAGTGTTCTTTGTATTCCCTAAAAAGATATATTTCTTTTTTTTTTTTCTTTTTTGCCACAGCAGCCTACAAGCTGCAATACATTGACTTCTGCCCTCACCTGCTATCCTATATAAAATAACCCACCTCACTCCCTTACATTACTAAGTCCCTCATATTTTCCAAAATGAGTTGTTTTTCTATAAACTTATGGAGCTGTTTGTCCCTAGATATTCAAATTTTCCACAAACTGCAGTATTTTTACAATTTATGCAGATGCTTCTTCAAATCTTTTCAGTCCAGCTACTTTCCACAGAGACTTCCCTAAATTATTATTCTTCCTATTTCTACTGTAATATTTCCAAAATGATTGTTCCTCGCATTTATACCAGAATACCCCCTAAGCTATGATTCCTGCCATTTATACCACTCACTACCTTTCACTTAATTCCTTTTCCTTGTTTAAAATTTCTACCTATCACTTCATTCCCTCACCTGTCTCTCACCACTCAGTACCCTCACAGTTTCCTATCTCCTTTTCAGGGGAAAATAATTTTATATATACTTATTGCTATATGTACCAAAATCAAATGTTATCAACAAAAGCATTATTTGAGTTTATGGTTTAATTGCTTTTGATCTACATATTATTTCTAATGTACTTCAGTCTGCCATTTGGTATGATTCTGACAATGCTTACCATACCATTATGGTTCTAAACGTACTACACATAATCATATCCCGTCTTTAACCTCTCAACTACTACCCATATCGCCACCACTTCTACTTCTGTTTTAACTCTTATTCTCTCTTTTCTATTCCAGTTCTGTAACTATGTATATATTTGGTTAAGGCAGTTTAGAATGTCGAGAGCCAAAAATGTCGACCTTCAGAATATCAAAAGCAAAACGCTCAATAGTCAGAAGATTGACAAATGCTGGTAGCTCATTTCTGAGATTATGATACAGCTTAGACTGGGGTTTTGCCCTTTCCTTGCAGTAGCTGGTATATATATCTATGTCTATATCTATATCTATATATATATATATATATATATATATATATATATATATATATATATTTATATATGTATATATATATATATATATATATATATACCACTGGACCCAAAACAATGGTGCACGTATCCAACAAGGTGCACGGAACACCAAATACAATAGAAACTCCAAAAAACTTCCAGCACTCAACAAAAATAAAATAAATAAAGGCCACACGTGAGTGAGGGGCAGCCCTCCTGCAAAAAACAATGTTTTATAGTTTTTAGCTTAGTTTTGATATTCAAAGTGTTCAATGTTTTGAATGTTGACTATTTGTGAAGTTGGCATTTTAACATAGATCCATATTTGGTTTGTTAGCTCTTTTATTTATATATTGTCTTACTGTCTATGCCTACTCATAAATAAAACTATTGGTGTTTGTATACTGGACATTTTGTTACATTATGATTTAACCAGGGCTGAGCCTGTAAATTGCTCTTTGTCTGATAAGTGTTCTTCCCTGGTAAATAAATAAGAAAATAAAATAAAATAAAACTGTACAATCTTTGAAGTCTATGTGATGGCTGAAAAGGAATATTTGCGCACTCCAACTACCTGTTTAAGAAAACATTAAATAGACAAGTGAATAGCTAAATATCTAACTAACTAGATAGGTAGACAGATAGGTAATTACTTTCCCCAAGAGAGGTTCCCTTAGGTTCCCATGGCCTAAACATACCATTTTGTTTTTTGTATTTTTCCTAAATGTCAACTGCCATACATATGATCAGTCTTTCAAACTGTTCAGGCCATTTTTAGCAACCTCTCCTCCCCTAAAGTATCAGTAATGTATCTATTCCATTTCAGATTTTTCTCATCTGTGTAGAGAATCTGGCTATATAGTATAACATGCTAAGACACCAAGGTGCAAAATAAATACAACGTAAAACATGGGTTTCAGTCACTCAGTTCAGCTTCCACTCACATACTGGTTGACTATGAGCAAGTCACTTAAAAATATTTAAATACTTTTGGACTGGACATGCAAACAAGTATTTATTTTTCTTTTGTTAATTTAATAACTGGATAAACCTACTAGTCCCAAGTCTCTTGTTTCAGTGGGGACTAAGGAGCATACCTCTCAACCTTTCTATCGTATTTTTAATACAGTAAATTATAAGAAACAACAAATTAAGTTACTGTAAACAGAAAATATTCTTTTTTTATTTTCTGACCGTATTATTTTCATACGATCATAGGAAGTTACTAGGCTTTTGGCCCTGAGGCCCTTACAGACCTAACCAAGAATTTAGCCCATGTTCCAACAAGTCAGCACCTTATGCCATTGTCCAGCAGAGACGTGGATGGAATTTTAGGGGTGTATTTTCTGTTCCCCATCCAGTTATCCAGGTTGCACTTAAAAAGGTTTAATGAGGTACTCTGGTTTACTTGGAGAGGGAGTCGGTTCCACAAAAGGGGGAGTCTCTGGAACACAACTCTGTCCCGCCAAGTCCTATTGACATCACAGACCAGGTGAGGTTGCGCGTGCGGGTTACCCGAGTGGAGCTTAACTTGTGGATATGCAGCATTCCCATCAGGACGGGGTCTGAGATTGCTTTGTATGCCATACAGAGATCACCTCTGAGGAGTCTATAGGAGACAGAGTAGAGGGACAGGACTCTTAGCCTGTCTGTGTAGGGTAGATGTTTGAGGCCATGGATTCTCCAGGTGAGGAACTTCTGTGGTTTCTCCAGCTGCTGCATGTGCTTTGTGAGGTACATGCCAAAAGGGGCATTGTACTAAATGATGGGTCTTATAAGGGAAGACTACAGGGATGTTATGACCACCTTGTCCCTGGATGAGAAACCCTTACTAATGAGGCGTGCCATTTAGAAAGCTTTCCATACAATGGAGGCAATATGGTGGTCAAAAGTCAGTTTGCTATCAACCTGGGTTTCCAAGTCCCTCACAACTGATTGCATGCTTAGTGCCTTATTATCAGTGTGATAATTTGTGGGGACTCTCCCCAAAAGGGATGATGATGCATTTTTTGGCATTCAGTTTGAGGCCATGTTTCTGGCACCAGTCATTTGTTTGGGTGAGACCCTGTTGAGGATGTCCTCATCACTAGGGGAATTGATGACAGCACCCAGCTTACAGTCATCTGCAGACTTGGTCAGCCATAGCCTTCTAGATTTGGTCTGCACCTCTGAGAAGTATATCCCAAATAGCAGAGGCCCCCAAGACCGATCCCTGGGGTACAGTGCCTGTTACGGGTCTACTACTTGAGGTGGCTTCCTCTATTTTGACTAGGTGGGTTCTATCAGTGAGCCCGTTTGCTACCCATCTGGTAACATATGGATTGATGCCTAGTTGAGAGAGTTTATCTATTATACCTGAGTGGGGAATAGTATCAAAAGCCTTGGCCAGGTCAGGGTAGGTGGTGTGCACCATCTTCTCCTCATCTATGGTCTTGGTGACTGTCTCAAAGAAGTCAACCAAATTTAATAGGCATGACCTCCCCTTGACAAAACCAAACTGTGTGGGATCAAGTGTCTGGAGGTTGGCAATGTCCTTGTTAACAAGGTCCATGATAATCCTCTCCATGGCCTTGCAGAATAGGCTAGTTAGACTGATAGCTCTATAATTTCCTGGATTGGTGGACGCTCCACCTTTGTGCAAAGGGGTGACAGTAGCTGTCCTCCACTCTGCTGGGATGATGCTGGTACTCAGGCTTTGGTTGAATAGGGTGCCTAATGGTGCTGTTCCTGCCTGAATTCATGTAGGATGCAGCCTGGGATGTTATCAGGTCCCATGGAGGCTGTATTTTTTGCCTTTGAGAGGGCAGTGATGACTTGTTCCCTAGAGATAAGGGGAGGGGTGCAGGTACTGGGGGTGCCCAGGTTTACTGATGGGGGACAGAGGAGTGAAGTTTTCACTGAAGCTGTCTGCCAGCAGGTTGGCTATATCTACAGGGTTTGTGTATGTGGTGTCCTTGACCACCAGTTCTGAGCAGATCTGGGTGCTTCCTTTGAGATTGTGGATATATGTAAAGAAAGGCTTGTGATTGTGTTTAGTAGATGTGGTCAGTTTGGACTCGAAGTTTGCTTTGGAGGATTTCACTAGTGCTCTTATTTGCTTGATCAGGCTAAGGAAAGACTGCTTCCAATTAGACACATGTTCCTTCTTGGTCCTGGACAGCAATTGTTTCCTTTTATTATAGAGTTTATTTATTGTAGATGTCCACCAGACAGGTTTACTCTTCCTTGAGGAGGAGGATTTTGGACTGTCTGGTATTCCTGATTCCATGCAGCTTTATAAATGCTCATATAGTACTTTGATGTAGATTTGGACATATGTGCCAGTTTCTGTGGAGGGGAGGGGGCTGTGAAGCTGTTTATACCTTCCCTCAGGAGGTTGTAGTCAGCTTTGGAGAACTTTTTTTGTTTGACCCTAACTGGGGGGGGGGGGGGGTCTGGGGAGATGGTGACTTTGAAAGTGACTGCTTTGTGGTTGGATCTTACCGGGGATGATGACACTGTAGGAATGCTGCAGTGGTTACTCATGTTGGTTAATACCAAGTCCAAGATATTTTCACCTGTTGTGGGGGTGTCAACCAACTGGTCCAAGGAATTTGCATTGCCGAAATCAAGGAATCTCTGGGCATTTGTGTTTTGGCATGAGTATGTCTTCCAATTTATGGTTGGATAGTTAAAGTCGCCCAGGATCAGGGTGAAGGGTTGAATCGTGATAGATTCAAAGAGGTCCAGATAGGTGGAGTGGGCATCTTGAGTCAGAGTTGGAAGCCTGTAGCTAGCTAAAAATCACTCCACCACGGGGAGGACATGCAGACTCCATACAGAAGGCACACCAGCCAAGAATTGAACCAAAGAACCTCTTGCTGTGAGGAGACAACGCTAACCGCTGCACCACCACGGTACGTGGTAAGTCCACTCCCTTTACATATTTATTCAGAATAATGGTTCAGGGGTTCTTATTTCGTTGTGCATCTTTGATCACAAGTACACTGTTGTCGCTCTTATTCGTTTAAACTAGTATCACTGTCTTGTAATAAAAAGAAAACATTTGTCAATCCAAATATACCATTTCAGCACAGAAGAAATTACTTTCCCATCTACTTTCTAATACTATATGTTCACTTTTTCATATACCAAAATGAACATTTATTTATTTTTATTTTATTTATTTATTTATTTATTTATATTTGTTGACCAGGAGTGTCTGACTGGACGTAGGTCCATTTTCAGTGGAGGCCCGGGGAGAAAAGCTCCACAGTTAAAATAAACAGACAGTAGTTACATTGGATTACATAGCGATTAAAAATTTACATAGCAATTACTTACAACATATTTACAGATGAAGAACATAGTACATCAGTAGACAACTAGAATCTTTATCTGTGAAGTACATAACAGACATTAACAAATGTTACAATAAGAAGTTCCTGCTGTATAATAATTACTAGGTTTATGAGCATCTCAGCTTGCTCTAATCAAGGTAGTTAGTGGAGTGGAAAGAAAGGTAGTGGTTGGAGAGGGTGGGTGATATTAGAGTGGTAGTTGCAGTTATGTAACATAATTACAAGAAACACAAGAAGATGGAGTTATTGCTCTGATAAGTCAACACTCTTATAAATGTTCTATAGACTCTGTCACACAACACCTGTCACTCATATTTTTTTCTCATTAATTTATTCATGCATCCCTTTGCTTACTTTTGATGTCCAGGTATGTCCAGTTGGAATCCCAAGTAGAAAAGCTCCAGGAGCAATTGTCAGACATTCTCGCACATTAGGTATAGTTAATAATCAGTTAATCAACACATGGAGTTTAAAGTGTAATAGGATAATGATCATAACTGTAAGAATAATCAGGAACACATTATAGAGAGAGCATGCTTAAGGCGCTAAAAGATCATATGCAATTATTTTTTGCACATACTTGCAGTCTTTCTTTTTTCTTCTGAAATGACAGAATGGTGCCCCACTCTACAAATCCAATTTATTGGATATTCTGTTTGTTTCAATTTACTGTTATTTCCTGCTCACAAACATTAGCTCTCCTCTGACTTGTGAGGACAGTACTTCCTGTCTTTGCATCATCATGCTTGTCACTTTGATGACTGAAGTTGGATCTTTCCTGCACATCCTGTACTGGTAGGCTGCCTCTTTCCTCTGATTTTTTATAAGTAAGTAAATATTGTGTTAATGCTGCACATGGGCTGAGTGCAGTCTGTCCATTTATTAATATAACAGGTTTTGCATTACCATGCATTATCTGGGCAAAATCAACTATAAATTATGAAAAATTAGGAAACTCTAATGTCTAGCATTAGTGTCCGCATGCAATCCCCAGTAATATTCTAGAATGTCAAAAGTTTTAAAAGGGATGGACAGAGTAAACATATGAGGCAAAATTAGGGGTATTCTTCAAAAATCATACACAGATGAAAGATAATATTCACTGACAGTAGCCAAAATCAGAGACAATTAAGAGTTATGGATTTTGTGCTGTATGTGATGTGCTTATGTGATAGTGAAACAGAAGCAGCCTTCACACTTGTTTTCACATAAAATTAAAGCAGATTGCATGGTGTTTTGAAGACCTGATTAACCAACAACATGCAACTAACCATAAAATTGAAAATTAGACAAAAAATATAAGTAAAACTGCCTGCCCCAATTTGAAAATCCTCTCTCTCCGTACACCTTTCTGTCTTTTGCTGACGTGGTAGCGGACCGTACTGACCCTGATGTGATGTAGGCATATCAGCAAGGAAGTAAATCTTCCTGTAGAATTATCATTGAGGGCGGTCCATGTTATGGCTATGCAAGGAATTTTTTGAAAGAGATCTTCCTTAATAAAGAAAATAAGAATGAAAACTTAAATGACTGAGAGACAGCCAAGTTAAGCAACTACTGAGGAAATGAAACTTTACTCAACCTGTCCCTGCTATGACCCTACATAGCTCTCCCCTCCCCCCACACTCACATCACTCAGTTTATCCTACTCACACTCTTGACTCTCCCTCACTTATACAGTAACAAAGAATTGTCCTGAGAAGAAGAAGAAAAAAGAAAACATATTCAATTTATTTTTTCTTTCAATTATAATCTTCACGTGTAGTTGTTTATTTCTTACCATTGTTTGCTATTATTGTTTGTAGTACTTGTTTTCTTACTGTAATTATATATTGTACTTTCTGGAGCTTTTCTGCTCGGGTCTCCACTGAAAATGGGACAAAATCCCAGTTGGACTAACCCGGTTAACAAATGTCAATAAATAAATAAATAAATGCTTTTTGAGAACAGATGGGCTACTTTGATTATGTCAGTTTGCATGTGATCTTTATTAAATCAAGTTAATAATTTTTGCTGACTCTGTGGCAAGGAGGAATAAAGCCTCAGTTATGACCCAGGTGAACCTGTAACAATTAGTCACCTAGGAGTTAGGGAAGCCGATGAGACAAGGAGGGAGTAAAAAGCCAATGTCAGTTTTTCCATCCTGGGGAGGAATCTCGCCTGCCTGCTGCAGTGCTGACACCTACTGGAGAGAAAGGTATATGGTGTGCAGTACAGAGACATGGGTCATGCACTTAACCTTTGCTTAGTCACGGACATTCATTAATGTTCATGGGACATGTAGAGAAAAATGCATGCTCATAGGGGAAATCATAGCAGATCCTCACATCTGCATGTGTGCACATCAGTTATCGGGAGCAAGTTAGGAGCAGAAGATGAAAAAATCCTTCTTGGCTACCTTGATAATAGCCACAACATTGACAGGCTTTCATCCTGGAATGGGGAAGGAAGAAGCGTAGTTACAGTGGGAGGTTTCATGATTAACAAACATAGGAGGCAATGAAAAATGCTGAGAGAAACTGTTGTCACACAAGATAAAATGCAAAATGAAATAACTATGAAATACAACAGAAGCAGTAATATACATAATGAATATTAAAATAAATAAATACAAAATAAGATGAACTCTCAATAATTGTGGTAAATCATCGGTTACTGTATTGGTATTATTTGAAAACAGGTATAACCATCCAGATAAGTGTAAGTTTAACAGTGCTGTTAGAGTGCGCATCTGCAAGCAGATAATTCCACAATGACTTGTCTAGTTAGTGCGGTCATAGACTTTTAAGAAGGTATTTCTTTATTCACTTATTTATTTTATCTGATAACCAAGTAAGCACATTTTTTTCAAAAGACCCATTTCACCCACAACACTGATCAGAAATACAATAATATTACTCACAGTAGAAATTATTAAAATTAAACATCAGCATGCATGCACATTGCTATAACTAATATAACATCCAGACAGAGTAATTTAGTAAGGTATTACGTTAATGTAGTAAGATATTACAGTAATACAGGGAAGTATTATAGTAGTATGGTAAGGTAATACAATAAGGTATTGCAGTAATGCAATAAGGTACTCTGACTTCTTTGTGGTATGTGTACATTTGTAATGACTAACAGCGTACCTTGTAGGGATATAATATCACATTTATTGTAGAAATTTGTAAATATTGTATGCATTAAGGCTGCAGATTGCATAATTTAATTTCATCGGATTACCCTTGTCAGTCTCCGAAAGACATGTGTGAATGGGCGTGCCTTCGCTGAAGGTTGGGCGTCGGGCTGACAACTCTGCACCATAAAAATCGACTGCCAATCATTAGCGGACTGGAGTTCCACTGTGGCGACCCCTAACCGGGAAAAGCCAAAAAGACCAACAACAACAACCCTTGTCAGCTACAGTGAGTAGTATGAGTAGCTACATTTGTATCAATTCACTTCACCATTTGTCACCCCCTGGACCTTTCTCATTGCCTCCTCTCCACCACCTTTATCAATCTGGCACATTCATTCCATTGCTGGCAAAAAACAGATATCCCCAGGTTAGGTGAGAGTCCTACAACCCATTCATTCTTGCCTGGGGTGCCTCATCAACCCACTCATTTCCCCTGTAGCTGGAGCCAGGTGTAGGGAGCTGAACAACTTCTAGGTCTGGGTACAGTAGGGTGGTTTACTTCTCCCCCCAGCAGTGGCATCTGTGAGCAACAATATGCCGCCTTGCTGCAGGAACTGTGGCTCTGCATACAAACCTCTCCAGCTAGTGCCCAAAGGCAGAGTGATAGCATGTACTTGGCATGCCTGTGCTGCATGGGGGTAGTTATGCCTAATGCTCCCTATCAGTGTCACCCATGTGCCGAGCCAGAGCTGCCTTTTAACTCTCCAGGATGAGAAAGCCAGTAACAGTCACTCTCTTCCATCCTCCCCTGGCCGCTCTATCAGGCAACCAATCTGCTAATGGGACTTGGGCCACCTGGGCTACATTCAGGGGTTTTTCCATCAATGCCACCAAAGCCGGCTATGCCACCATTTGTCTTAAGTGTTTGTATGACCTTACTGACTTCTATATGCTTTGCTTTGTAAACTTGTATTGTGTTATTGGCCTAGTCTGAAAGGGGGAGATTATCATACTGAAAAACTGTATGTTTGTATCATTTGTATTTCTTCCTATGAGTGTACTGAACATGGGACTTCCCTGTTGGATATTCAAAGTTAAAATACATTTAACTAATAAATGTAACTAATAAATGAAGTTTGCTATACAGACAATATCAATGA
Source organism: Protopterus annectens (assembly GCF_019279795.1). Lineage (NCBI taxonomy): Eukaryota > Metazoa > Chordata > Ceratodontiformes > Protopteridae > Protopterus > Protopterus annectens. The sequence continues at coordinate 133,658,921 of NC_056747.1, read as the reverse complement.
ATGGGATGTTGTAAAGGTAACAGCCTTGGATTTATACAAAAAGTAGCATATTGAGAAGAATATATGTATGCAGTGTGGTACAGCATACTGAATGAAGAGCACATTCTCAGTAGAATGCGTAGTGAGATGCTATCAAGGAATATACATATGGATGGTGACGCTGGATGTTTAGGGAAGCTGGTGCTTGGTGCTAAGTAAGGTATGCAAAAGGAGTTCAGGAATAATGATAGATAAAGTATTTGTTAAGCATTTACAAGACGTGCATAACATAAAATAATTGTGAAAAGCTGTTCTAAAAGCAGAGAATATGGGTGCCTGAACGCATACTTGGAAGAAATTTGCCACACTGTGAGGGGAATATATTCCAAAATTTATGAGCATGGATAATTAATATTCCTTTTCATGTTGACTCTCTCATGACAAAATATCCACACAATATCCCATGTTTAAGAGGGAATAATTTTTTTTCAGATATAGCCCTTTTTGCTTTCATCAATCTTTCTTCTGTCTCCCCTCAAAACAGTTTAAAAACCCTCTAGTATTGTGTTAAATAATTTATTCTGCTATTCAAAACTAGTTCTTCTTTACCATCTTTTGAAGTTATTTAATTACATATATTCTTTGTCTAACTTACCACTTAAAAAAAGTTTTCTCTTCTTCCTTCTTATAGTTTCCTGTTTATCAAACTTTTTATTTGAGATCCTCAAATATTTTCACCTCAGTTTTTTGTTTCTTGTTTTCTTTTCTTAAATTTTTATTCATAAATAGTGTAAAAAGATACCTAGCAAGATTAATAACCACTATCCACACCTTTGAAACTGATGTATACAAAACATTCCTATTTACTGGCTTAAATGGTGTGTTGTATTCCTTAGTGCCCAAAGCTCTGTAAAAAAACAGCATGTGCACCCCATATAAAGTGACTGTGCATGCATGCTCTTGTCAGTCTTAACTTACTTTGTGCTTGGTAATAAAGTAGCTTCAGGAATATTTCCTTGTTTCTACATAATGTCCTTTAACACACACACTGCACAGAAGTAATTAAAAAGGGTGATGATATTTTGATGGCTTAGTTTGGAAGAATCATAGCTCAGTCAGACTACCATGGTCAGTAAAAGCAGTATCTACGTAGAAATTACTTCAGAGCCAGCTGCAGAAACATAAATACAAATCCTATGACCAAATTACTAAATGTTGAAAGGGTATTTTGAACATAAATTGCTGGCAATTCTAGAAAGATTTATTTTTAATCATTGCCACCAGAGGTTTAATGAGAGAGTGATGCAGTACACATTGTACTGTGAACTGTGCACTTGATTCAAGTTTGGATAAAGCTCTTAGAGAGGGATTTTTAGGTGGTACTTGCAGTGACAATTGCCAGGGAAAACATCTTTCTAATTGCATTCAAGGCTTTCACGGATATCCGAGACTGACTTAAGTATGGAGACCACAGAAGTGATGCACAACATTTAAGGGAGAATGAGGTACAGGCTGATGCTGTACACAAAAATCAGAATACAAGCTAATCTTGCAGAAGGGAAAAGTGTTTTGTTATTGCTGTAATAGCAAAACTCACACTCCTTAAGTTGATAAATATAAAGAGGCTAAACACCACAGCTGTGGAAAAGCTGAGCATATTAAATGAGCATGTCATTGTAAGAGTACAGCCTCAAGGCAAGTATAACAATAATTACAATGGAAAATACTAAGAATCAAAACAATTATTATGGCAAAATACTCGAAGTATGTGTGGAAAAACTAGCAGGCATATGAAAGAAATTCTGAACTGCCAACATGTTCAGTAAGTTCTCAAAAAAGAGAATAATACTAATAATAAATTTACATTTGCTATAAATAATAAAACATGGGCACATATAGATAAAGGTACAGCAATATGTATTTTACCTGAATGAATATTTCACACATTGTTTACTATGAATGCCTATAAAGTTCTACTGCGAAGCTTAAAACATAGACAGGTTCGAGTCTGTGTTAGGTGAAGTAACGGTTGCAGTACGCTGCAAAAACAATAATACTGTTCACTTTCATTTTGGTAAAAGTTGAAGGATCTGCCTTGTTTGGGGGGAACTGGCTGCAGACATTTGTGGTAATAAGGAAGGAAACTATATTTGTGTGAGCTTAAATTGGTATAGGAAATACTTGATTTGCATGAGCAAGTATTTTATCAGAAACTAAAAAAGGTTGAAAACCGCTCCAATATAGGAACCACAATGAAGCAAAGGAACCACGACCATCAATCACAGGTTAACAAATGCTGACAATAAGGCACCGACCAGGAATGCAATAAAACACCATTTAATCCACAGTTGATCAAACAGACTAAACAGAGTCTGTTTGATCAACTGTGGATTAAATGGTGTTTTATTGCATTCCTGGTCGGTGCCTTATTGTCAGCATTTGTTAACCTGTGATTGATGGTCGTGGTTCCTTTATTTTATCAGAAACTAGCACTATGTCCACTCTTCTGGAGAATCAGGATTTGTTTTGACATTTTTGCACTTTGTTGATTAGGTTAGTTCTACTAGCCCAGCAACCTCTTTTCTGAGCAGGTACAAGATGGTATTCATACTGACAAGGGGGGATTTGACCAGCTGCACCAAAGTTTTGAAAAGTAAATAGTTACTATTTGAGGTGAAAGACAGAGCAGATAAAGAGTCTGAAAGATATGAGAGGAAATATATTAGTCAAGAAATGCATAGTGAATGGGAATCTCTGATGGTTCATGTTGTAAGAGGGGATAATGCCATCTATATTTGTAATGATTATTAACTCACCATTAATCAAGCTGCAAAAGCTCTAGAAAAGATGACTGGTAGAACTGTATCTTCTAAAATGGATCTAGCTCCAGCTTATCAGCAAGTTGATGATTTTAAAAAGTATGTCAGAAAACAATAAATACAAGTTGTCTGTGCATACTGGATTTTCATTGTGCATGAGCTATAATTAATCTATTTTTCACAGAATAATAGTATAACATTCAAGGACTTAAACACACTTGAATGAGTGATTATTGGAAAGACAGGAAATCAAGCATGCCATTTCATAGTAGCGACTAAGCAAGCAGTCCAGCAGACCACTGAGGAGTCCAGACCAATTTCCCAATTGTCCTAGAGTGCTATCTGGTTAAGTGACTTGCTTAGAGTCATGCAGTAGGCAAATGGAGGCTGAGGGAAGCAAACTCTGGACTAGATGAAACAGTTCATTAACAACTCATAGCCTTAATCCTCTCTGCTAATTAGCTGCTGCCACAGTCTTAGTGCTCCCCTGTTGTACTTTCCCTGTACTGTGTGAGACTGTGGCACATGAGCTTCAATCCACAACACTGGTGAGGGCAGCAAGTAACTGTCCAAAGGACACTATACAGCAGGTAGCTTACCAACATGGCCATTCAGATATCTGCTAGTACTACCAAGGTACACAGGCAGCATTATGCCAGATGTATATTAAGTTACTTACATAATATGCTGCAAAGACCATCAGACCATGGTGAGCTGTCTCCATGGTTGTGCTGCATACTAATGAGGCAGTCCAGAGGAGAGGCTTATGCTAATTAGCCATGTCCTTTTCCTTTGAAACTACATGTGGTAACATATTTAAGTAGCTGTGCAATTCAGAAAATTGCTTGGTTGTGTATATTAAATGTTCACCCCTGGCCACTCCTAGTAATCTATCACAGTAGAGGTAAGTGCTGGAAAGTTTAGTGGTTAGGTAGTGTTATTGTGTGTATGTGTGAGTGAATCTCTGCCAGGGAGGTAACAATAAGGGTGTAAGTGAGAGGGTAGGTGAGGTGGGGGTGTGTGAGGGTGGGTTGAGGTGGCTGTCATACATCCACATACCCCTACACTAACCAGCAAAGCAAAGTCAGGAGAAACCACTAGCCACCAGTTATAATTTGCAACACATGGATTGGGGTGAAAACACTAGCTACCAGGGAGAACTCTCTAAATTTCATGCCTTAATCATGCTTCCAAATAATGTGTGTCAGGGAAACACTAGACATTATTTTATTTATTTATTTATTGGTATTTGTTAACCAGGTTAGTCCAGCTGGGTTTGTGGCTCATTTTCAGTGGAGACCCGAGGAGAAAAGCTCTGAGAAGAAAAATACAATTTAAGAATAAACAGTTTAAAAATAAATGCAAGGACAGTTTTACAATTCCATAAGTAATAACTGACATATGGAGATATTACAGAGAAAAAATACTTACGTCAAGGGAATACACTAATTCTAATACTGTAGAGTAACAAAGTATATACAATATGTACAATAAAAAAAGCATTCAGGCAGAATATATTTAGACCTACCATCTGTAATAACTGACATATGGAGATATAAAATACACTAATTCTAATAATGTAGAATACCTGAATATATACAATATGTACAACAGAGAAACATTCAACAGATATGTTTAGACAACCATTGTACAAGTCGGCATATTCTAAGCTGAAGAGAGCCTTTATAGAAGGAAATAAATGAAGGAGTAGGAGTTAAGTTAAGTTGGGGTTTGAGAGGGGCATGTTTTGGAGTTAAGTAAATGAAGTTTAAGTTTCTCCTTGAAGTGAGATGGCTGTACAATGCTACACATGTCTCTAGGAAGTTTGTTCCAAGCTTGGGCCGTAGAGTACTTGTAAAGGAGTTTACGTACTGCTTTTTTGGGATAGTATATTTGTAGTAGTTGCTGATTTGATGTCCTAAGGGTACGGGGTGGAGAGTACTTAGAAATGAAGGAAGACAGAGCAGGACATGCTAGAGGTTTATAGACTATAGTGTGTAACATTTGCAGTTGGGCTAGTAACAATAAATGTGGAAATTCAAGCCATTTGAGAGAGTTTAGAGATAGGCAGTGATGAGTATTATAGGGAGAGATAGTAATAAATCAAGCTATCTTATGATAAGTCTGCTGGAGTTTGTTTAAGATAGTAGTTTGAATATGGGTGAGCACAGGGGCAGCATAGAGGAGGGAGGGGAGGAGGAGGGCTTGAGCTAGGGTGAGTTTGGAATTAGTTGTTAAGAATTTCTTATGGCAATATAGTAAACCAAGCTTTTGGTTTGTCTTTTTTATACATTGTAGAATGTGTAAGTTAAATTTGAGTTCATCATCAATGATGACCCCCTAGGAGTTTAGTGTGGGATTCTGGTTGAATAGTAGTGTTATTTGAGGATGTAATGGCAAATTAAGATTTATGGTGGGATAAAGATTGAGGGAGGAATAGTAGGAGTTTGGTCTTTTTTGGGTTAAAGATGAGGAGATTGGTAGATAACCAGTGTTCAGTAGCTATGAAGACCTGTTGTGTGAGATCTTGGAGTACAAAGATGTTATTTGAGGTAGTAATGAGCCTAGAATCGTCTGCATATTGGATGAGGGAAGATGTATTGCAAGCTGTATGAAGATCATTGATGAAGATATTATAGAGAAGGGGCCCTAGGATGGAGCCTTGTGGGATCCCTGTTGGGACATATAGGAAAGGAGAGGAAGAGGAGAGCCATTTTACTGATTGTTGCCTGCAGAATAAGTAGCTAGAGAACCAGGCAAGGGAGGAGGAACTCATATTGAGGTTAGCAAGTTTGGATAGTAGGAGAGGGTGGGAGACTGTATCCAAAGCTTTCGATAAGTCAAGGAAGTGACAAGATATCAGTTTGTTATTATCAAGGGCTTCAGCAATTTTATGAGTGACGGATAGGAGGGCAGTAGTTGTGCTGTGTTTAGGACTGAAGCCATGCTGGATGAGAGTAAGAAGGTTGTGTTCAAGAAGGTAGTTGAGTAGTTGAGAGTGGATGCATTTTTCAAGAATCTTAGAGAGGGGGGATAAGATGGCTATAGGTCTGTAGTTAGAGGGGTCAGTTGAGTTTCCACCTTTATGCAAAGGAATAGTGTAAAAAGATTTCCATGATATAGAGACAGTAGCCTCCTGTATAGATCTGTTTATAAGTATGGATACTGGGAAGGCAGTAGAATCAGCAGCAAGTTTAAGGAAAGGAGGAGGTAGGTTATCTGTGGAGGGAGAGCAGGGTTTGAGTTTCAGGAGAAGTGATCTGATTTAGGAAGTGGAAACAGGGTGCAAAGAAAAAGGTGGGTTGTTGGATGGTTTGGGAGGGTTTGGCAGAGGAGTAGAATTGCAGGTGGGAGGCATGAGTGTTTAAATAGTATCAATGAAGTGGTTATTGCGTAGAGCAGCTGTTTCAAGAGGTGATGAGTTTGGGTAGGGGGAGGGGTTTGCAGGGGAGCCAGGGGAAAGAATATTATTAATGGAAGCCCAGAATTTTTGAGGGTTGGTTTTGTTGTTAAGTTAAGCAGTGTTATAGTAAGACCTTTTGTCATTGTTGGTGTGATTTTTGACAAGATTTCTCGGGTGTCTATAGCTATGAAGTAGGGGTAATTCCTTAGATTTTGTCCAAGCTTTCCAAGCTTTGTCTCTTTCTAGTATTAGGGACTTTGTTTCTTTTGAGAGCCAAGGAGCATACTTGGATTTTAGTCTGATCTTTCTAGAGGGGCCAGTGAGTTAAGGGTGTCTAGGAAAATATTATTAAATCTATGTATGGCATCATTTAGAGAGATATGTTTGAGGATGGACCAGTCTGTGGAAGATAAAATAGAGTTAAATTGGACAGAATCGAAGTTAGAGAGTTTGTGGTAGTCTCTATAGATATGGGATTTGGGAAGTTGGGAGGGGACACGAAGGACAGAGATGGTTAGGTGGTCACTAAGTTGGTCAAGGTGTGTTGTAAGGTTGAGTTATAGTTGAGGGGAATTACTGAGTATCCAGTCAATTATTGAGCTAGACTGTGGGTTTTTGTGGTAATGAGTTGGAGATGATATAAGTTGTTTAAAACCATGGAAGTTAATACTAAGTTGGGGAGAGTCTATTTTCAGTTTGGACCAGTGTAAGTTGACATCACCCAAGATGAGGGTCTCGTATGGAATGTTGAGGGAAAACCAGGATAGGATAGTTTCAAGGATTGCTAAGTTGTTCCCAAGGGGATATAGATAGAATCAATAACTATCTTCTTATGGGGGCCAAGGTGGCAATTTAGTGCTATGAGTTCAGCAGGATGGAATTTTGGTAAGGGTGTTGGTAGTGGGGAGAGGTTGAGAGTGTTTTTGTATAGGATGGCTACACCACCTCCTTTTTTGGATAACCTATCTGAGCGATAGATGTTATAGCCTGGTGGGGGTATTTCATTATTTGAGATATGTGACTTCAGCCATGTTTCCGATAATGAAATAATGTGAGGGTTAGTGTGGGCTACCCATGCATTGAAGTCATTAATTTTGTTGGATAGGCTTTGGATGTTTAGGGAATATATGGATAAGTGATTAGTGGAGGTAGAGTTTGTGGGAGTTAACAAGGGCGGGATTTTTACTTGGTTGGGGGGAGTGGCTAAGGGAGGTGAAAGGTTATGTGGAGAGGGAGAGGGACCAGGAATGGGGTGGATGTCCCCAGAGACAAGTAAGTTGGTGAATTGAGAAGATATAAGCAAGGGCAGATGCAGTTTGTGCAGCTTTAGTTTGGTTTTATATGTAGGGGGATGTATTTGCAGTCTATTCAGTTTATGATAGCATGAGGTGAGGAGATATTATAAAAGGAAGAAGTGTTGCTGTTGTTGGTGGAAGAGGTGGGAGAGAGAAGTAATGGATGAAGGAAGTAGGTATGGTAAGTTGTTAGGGTGGAGAGTATAAGGAGGAGTGAAGTGGTAATTATAAGGTGTTTCATGTTTGTGGGAGGGGGAGGGGAGAGGAGGAGTAACTGTGAAAGTAGAGGAGGAGTGGCTGTGAAAGTAGCTGAATAGAGGAAGTGATGAAACAGGGGGTTTAAACAGGAAGTTATTTATTATTGGATGTTTGGGAAAGGAAGGGGTGGGAGTGGATGGTATAAAGGTAATTGTAATGGGGGTGGGTGGGAATGGAGGTAGGGTAGGGGAGCAAAGTGGAGCCCGAGCATAGCGAGGGCAGAACCGAGCGGGGCTAGCACCCAGGTCTGAGTTTAGCACACAATCAAAGAAAGCATAAAACAATCAGGAAGAAATAGTATGACTAGCTAGTGTGAGAGAAGAAAAAGGTAGATGCAACAGGAGAAAGCCAGAGAGAAGTAAGCAGTGAGAAAAAGATGTCGTACCAGACAAGGAATGAAGTAGTAGAAAAGTTTGCCCAGTTGGCTCAGATTGTAGGTACAAAAGTTCTATTAGAGTAATACTAGAGCAGAGCAAGGGACATATATCCGCAGTATGACTGCTTGCAGAGGGAGAGTACAGGTAATAAGAGACTGCGAAGAAAAGGTAGAGAGAGGACACAAAAAGACAGTGAACAAGAAATAAAGAAAGTGGTATATAAACAGGTTAGGGTTGCTGCCGTCTTTGGGTTTTTTCTTTTCCACTTGCTAGTATCAGCGTAAGCGACTAGCACATTTCTTGAGAATCTATAATTACACTGTTTCACGGTGAAACACTACCCCAGGTTTTACAGTAGTAAAATCTATGTTGATGCAAAGGTTCACACACAAGTCTTTCAAATCGTTTCTACAGACACATACATAGGACCTCTTTGTGGGTACAAATAATATAGTTGTAGAGCAAGTGGGATGGTTGCAGAAAAAAACGAGGTTGGATGTCAAGGGATCATTTTCACACACAAGGATTTTTTTCAGTGGCCTGGAGGAAGCAGCAGGGAAGGTCTACTAAGGGCTAAAAAGCAAGAGGAGGGGAAGTTAGGTCAGAAGCAGTTTAGCAAGCAAAAAAAAGGAAGTACATCTACAAATAATACAAAGACAGTTATCACTATAGTTGTACAAAAATCAACTGAGCTTGAAAGGCTTACCACAGTTAAGTATTGTATGTATTAAAATAAGTATTATAACTATTTAAAGTATACAAACTATGTAAGTATTATAAGTAGTATAACTATTTAAATATATACTGAAAATATAACAATACAGTAAACACAAATATAATGTGAGCTAACCATCCCACTTTGAAAGATAGGACATGATTAAAAGAGGAAAATAAGCTACAGCCTGAAAATAGCCGGAATCATTATCAGGACTATATGACCACTAAGCAACGTAGCGAGGGCGTATGCTAAAAATACATGTGTGCTATGGTATGTGTTCAGTTTAGGCAGGTAGCATGCAGGATAGACCTTAAAGTAGCCTAATATGCAGAAAAACAAACATAACATAGTTCAGCAGGCACAATTCCTTTTCCTAGGCTCAAAAAAGATACTAAAAAGATATACAGTATGGCTAGCACATAAGCAACAGTTATAGAATGGCATTTTAGAGGGCCAGCAGGTTGGGTCAGTAGAGCTAGCAAACGCCTATAACACCACGTGCAACTGCTATACAAAAATATCACGAACTATGGCAAAAAAGGATAATTACATTCCTTCAATTACAAGTAAAAAGATATTAAAAGACATACAGTATGGAATTATTATGGTATTAGAGAAAACTCTTTACATTTGTGGGAAAGCACTCAACACCAGGGAGATTTCTAAATGTGTGGGTCAGGCAGAAACATAAGACACCAGAGAGAACTTTTCCTTTCATGCTGTAAAGGCACTTATTTATACGTAACAGGGAATGAATAAAGAACCACTAGAAACCAGGGATAATATTACGTAGCATGCCTTAAAGGGAGTAAAACCCTGCACCTTTGCCACAGCAAAACTCTGAACTAACACAGTACAGTGACTGAGATGTGCATTAAGGGTTTGTTACATATATAGTGAGGGTCTCGAGCATTATTTAATGCCTAAACAGTGTGTGGCATATTAAAGGGAGGGACAGGGAACAGTAGGCAAACTTTCCAACCTCATAACTCAAGACAAGATACATTATCCCCAAACACTTTGGTAAACTCAAGTAATGGTTTCCTGTAAGCTGAGGAAAGTTGTATCAGAAGAACTTACAAGCCACCATAGCTTTGTTAAAATTAAAGCATTATTTACATTAGTGATTTTTGACCAAAGGTAAATTAAGTGATTAAAAGGGTAAGTGTGAAATTTGTTTTCCATATCAGATGGACCAGAAGTTGCCTAGGCAATCAGAATTTCACCCATTTGAATCTCCATGTGGAGAGTGGAAATGGTTATGCATTGATTGTACAACAGCAAGTATGAATACAAGCTTTTCCATAGCAAAATAACATGTTTGCTTGTACAATGAAATCAGCAGTATTATTGAGTTCTACCTCAGATGCATTTTTAAAACTGAGAGAAAGCTTCTGTATGCCAGAAAATCTATCTTAAACTATTATTAGCCAGCTGAAAATGCTTCTTTATTGCTTATGTTTTACCTGAACAAATTGTTGGTAACAGTGAAATCCAGTTTAAATGACAGGAGTGGTATTATTTTATTCAGCAAAACATAATAATTAATGTCACCTAGTGCATGAGAGCATCTAGCCACAGATGTCTTAGCCAAAAGATTTTCACAAATCTTCAAGGTTGGTATGAGGCAATTACCAGATATCATCTTAGAAACTGAAGAGAAATTTTCACCTTTTCTGTAACATTACAGAACAATTCCAAATTATAATTTAAGGACAGAGATCCACAGAACTGTTCTTAAGTAAATATATCAGAGCCAGATTAGACTTTGATGAACATAAGTCTAAATGGAGCTGCTCAAAATAAAAAGTAAGGACAAAACTTCCACAATGACAAGGATGCAAGAGACAGATCATTCAATGAAGAATATTCCAAGTATCTCTGGAGAATATATATACATACATACAAATATTTCAAGCATTAATGCCCTTCTAGCTTGCCAATATACCAAAACAATTGTTCCCATAATAAGTGTCCAGGCTGTTCTTAAAGATATCTAAACTAGTACTTGCTTTAATGTTATTTGGTAGCCTGTTCCATGCATCAGCTACTCTGTCAGAGAACCAATTAGTACACTTCTCATTCCTATAGAATCCTCTACATAGGTTGTCTGATGATTATCTAGTACTTTTTGATAAACCCAAACATTCCCAGAGGTAGTTGTCTCTAAATGCCCATTATACCTGAATAAGATCTCCTCTTAAATATCTGTAAGAGACACTGTACAAGTTCAGATTTTAGTCTTTCATAATAAAAAAATGTTCACATCCATGGATGCCCTTGGTATAGTTCCACTGAACTCTTTCCAGTTTACTCATGCTTGTTTTCTTATAGGCTTTCCATATTGTTATTCCATAGTCAGTTTTGGTCTAATGTAACTAACAAACAGTGATTTCATAATTTTTGATGTCCTAGACTTTATAAATCTTTTTATACAACCTATAGATGTAATGTGATCCTATCTCGCCTACATTCTCTACAGATGGGTTCGGAGCCGATCCTCGGCTCCGACTCGGCCGTTATACAATAGAACGCAGTCTCTTATTGGCTGAGTTACCTCATATCCCAGGATGCACCACTACTACTTCCCCAGATCTCGTTTGCCGCTTTCCAGCATAGACGTGGTCTCGGACTTGGCTGAGCTAAGTACCTCTAGTCAGAAACTTTTTCTGTCAAATTTTTTTGTAAAACTCACCCAAAAGCTGTTTTAACGGCTAGTGTTGTTGTGTGATTGGTTTTGGTCCCCTTTTTTGTGGAAGATTGTGTGTATTTGTTGGCAAAAGGTTCCGTTTTAGTTAGAGGGGCCTAGCCCTATCCTAGGCGTTTAAATTAGAGCCTAGGTTGTCGGTGTTAACTGTTTTTTGTCCTGTAGTTGGTGTTAATTTTTTCTTTAGAACCATGTCCAAAGAGCATACACCTTCCGGTTTTAAAAAATGTGTTAAGTGTAGTTATAAAATGTCTATAACAGATGACCATTCCTTATGTGTATATTGTTTAGGTTCCAAACATCTTCAGGAGTCCTGTAGCGTTTGCCACGCTTTTTCCTCTCGAGTCCTCCAAGAGAGGAAAAACAAATTGATCTTAAAAGGGCTTATTGACCCTTCTTCTGAGGAAGCCTTATCTTCCTCTTCTTCACCTTCTGGGAAGAAGAAAAAATCTTCGGCTCCGACCAGTCCGTCGGATCCGACAGCAAAAAAGTCTCGGCAGGCTTCTCCGTCGGCTCCACGGACTTCGGAGCCGAGGGCGGAACGGTCTGCCTCGATGTCTCCAGCCTCGACTCCTCTGGCTTCGGAGTCGAGAGCTCGGGCATCGAGAGGCGTGTCACCTTCATCGGCTCCACTGCCTTCGGAGCCGATGGGGGTTGCCCGCTCAGACACTTCCACTTCGGAGCCGAAGTCCACATCGGCTCCAAGGGAGATTGCAATAGTAGTGGAACCTCCCTCGGCGCCGATACGCCTCGAGCCATTACGGAGCCGGTCCCCCAGTCTTTCGGAACCGGCGGAGAAGTCGACTCGGACCCGGTCGGTCTCTTCTCGTTCTTCGAGGATGTCCGATTCGGACGTAGACAGGGTGCTTCAGAAGCTTTTCCAGTCACCAGTCTTCGCAAAGTTGATCTCGGCTCCAGCCCAGTTGGCTCTGGAGCCGATCTCCCATCCTACTACTTTCGTTCCTTCTCCGACAGCCTTGGCGCTGTTGGAGTCAGTGTTGGTGGATTCGGTGGAGGTTATCGAGTCGATTCCGACTCTAACTTCAACCCCGTCCCTCGGGTCGGGGTTCGGTATGCGGACCTCCTCTGTCGGCCCCGGGGGAATGCTTCAGATCCGATCCTTTCGGTTCCGAGCCTCCCTCTAGGTGCGTCGGCTGCGGGGGCTCCGGTTACTGTTGTGGCCTCGGGGGCTGGACCTTCCCAGGATTCTGGGGGTCCGGCCTTCGATGCCATGAGAAGTGCATTAGCCAAATCCTCTGTGGCCACTTCGACCTTTCCACCACCACCTTCCCTGGGCATGGAGACTGGCGCTTCTGGAATCCCCCTGTCTCGTGACAGCGGAGCCCCTGGGCCTGAGGTTACCCCCATTGGGGGTTCCCTTCTTCCTGGAGGTTCCTCCGACACCCTTTCGGAGGAACCGCCCAGGAAGAGACAGTGTAAGAGGAAACACGTCGACTCCCCTGATGAGTCCCTCACATCGGATACCGACCCCGATGATGCGGAGGGGTCCCCAAAGTCGTCCTCGGAAGATGTCTCCTTTGCGGACATTCTGGAAATCCTTAAACAACGAGGCGACTGGCAGTCCAAACCCCCTTCCGCTGAGGAGTCGGTTTTCCTCAAGGCCTTAGGGGCTCAGCCCTCCGCCTCCTGGGTGTCTCCGCCCTTCGATGAGCTTCTGGATTTGATCTCTCGAAGGGCGTGGGAACACCCGGATTCTGTGGAACCGGTGCCAGCTCATCCCAGTAAGTTTCTCTCGGCACCCCCGGACAAGGATTTTTTATCTAAAGGTGTGGCTGTAGATGCTATGGTGGTGGCATCTGCCACCCAACAAGATGTGGTAGAGGCTTCGACGTCCATCCATCCCCCTAATAAAGAGTCTAGGAGCATGGATCGGTACGGCAAGCATACCCTTTCTTCAGCGACCTTTACATTAAGGTCTCTGAATTATCTGGCACACTTCACCAGACTACAGAGGGATCTGATCAAGGAGCTGTCGGATGCCCTTTCGGGTAACTTACCTGAACAGTTAACCCAGACGGTTAACTCTCAGTTGGCTACCCTATCCTCATTATCTAACTCGTCCATGAGGCTCATTTCCTATGCGGCCGAAGGAGCGAGTAGAGCGGCTGGGACAGGTGTTGCTCTACGGAGACAAGCCTGGCTACGCCTGTGTCATTTTGCAGAGGCCTTTAAGTCTTCCTTTGCCGACGCCCCCTTTGATGAGTCCTCATTGTTTGGACCCAAGGTAAAGGACACTTTGACTCGCTGCGAACAGGAGGGTAAGACTTTGGCTGCCGTAGGAGCCCGCTTTTCCACTCCCCTCAGGCCTTATCCCAAGGCCCGAAGGGGAGGGAAAATGTGGTTCCGTAAGTCTCAGAAGCCTTACTCGTCACAGCAGAGCGATCCCCCTTCTAGAGGCAGAGGAGGGGGAAATTTTTCAGGGAGATGCCGTCCCAGAGGCGGCGGAGGCCCCCGCAACACTGGAGACCGCGAGTCCTTTCGTGGCTCCTCCTCCTTCCAGCATCCCTGAAGGAGTACCCGACTGTGCAGCTCTGGAGCCAGTCGGGGGTCGTTTCTCGAAGCACCTAAAGTCCTGGGAAGATATTACTCAGGACCAATGGGTGCTTCGAATCATTGCCGGAGGTTACTCCATCCCCTTTGTTCAACCTCCCCCACCAGTCCAAAGAATCCCGGACCCACCACCCAGTCAACGGGATCATGCAGCCAACGAAGTATCAAAGCTGCTTCAAAAAGGGGTCATCCAACCTGTCCCCGCAGACCAGGCCGGATTAGGGACTTACTCAAGATTCTTTTTGGTGCCAAAAAAGACCGGGGACTTGAGACCCATTTTGGATCTCAGCAAACTAAACCGATTTGTAAAAAAGTCCAAATTCCGGATGGTCACTTTACAATCCATTCTCCCGCTTTTGGAGAAAGGTGTTTGGATGTGCTCCATAGACCTCAAAGACGCCTACTATCACATTCTGATAGATCAGGCATCGAGGAGACACGCTTCAGCCTAGGAGACAGTCATTTTCAGTTCCGAGCACTGCCCTTTGGTCTCACCACAGCCCCCAGGGTGTTTACCAAATGTTTGGCAGTTGTGACTGCTCACTTGAGAAGTCTAGGATTCCAGGTGTTTCCATACCTAGACGACTGGCTCCTAACTGCCGCCTCCAGGCATCTACTCTTGGAAAATTTAGCAGCCACTATCGCACTGGGCAAATCCTTAGGAATCACCTTCAATTGGTCAAAATCTGTATTGCAACCATCTCAGCGTATTCTGTTTATCGGTGCAGAAATAGATTCAAGGCAGATGCGAGTCTATCTCCCTACAGAAAGGATCGCAACGCTTCAGTCTCAGGTCCGGGCTCTAATCCTCAGACGTCGTGCTCCAGCAAGAATGGTCCTACAACTGTTGGGCTCCATGGCAGCCACCATTCTTCTGGTCCCCTTGGCAAGGTTGCACATGAGGATACTTCAGTGGCTCCTCTCAGTCCAGTGGTCTTATCAGGACCTCCCCCTCAGTCACCGCATACTGATCACGGACACGTGCAAACAGGATCTTCGTTGGTGGCTTCTATCCCCCAATCTGAATCAAGGACGACCCTTCGTTCCCCCACTCCCCTCTGCCACGCTGACTACGGACGCTTCCCAGACAGGGTGGGGGGTCATTATCTGGACAGGTCGGTCCAAGGCACGTGGCACCCCGACGAGAGTCTTCTTCATATCAATATCCTGGAGATGAGGGTGGTGCTTTTAGCGTTGCAAGCGCTGCACGATCACCTCCCCCAGGGTACAATTGCCATTCAATCCGACAGCATGTCGGTAGTCTGGTACCTAAACAAGCAAGGAGGAACCAGGTCCTATCCCCTTTGCAGAGAGGCCATGAGAGTATGGGATTGGGCGATTGCTACCAAGCATTTCCTAATGGCAACGCACATTCCGGGGAAATCCAACGTGATAGCCGACAGACTGAGCAGAACTATTCTCTCCCCTCACGAGTGGTCCTTGAACAACAGAGTGATAACACAGATTTTCACAAGATGGGGAGTCCCCTGTTGCGATCTCTTCGCAAGCCCCCTCAATGCGAAATGTCACCACTTCTTCACTCTGGCCCCAGTTCCGGGGGAGACTCCCAAGGACGCTCTAGTCCACGCTTGGCCCTCCGGTCTGCTATATGCCTTTCCACCGGTTCCCCTTCTCCCCAAGGTGATTCAGAAGGCGATTCGCTTGAGAAGCAAAATGATATTAATCGCCCCATACTGGCCTCGGCAAATCTGGTTCCCCTTTCTTCACAGGTATTCATTGGAGGGTCCTTGGTTCCTGGAATAAGTTCCGGACCTTTTGACTCATCAGTCAGGACAACTCCATCAGTCCCTCCATTCGTTGAAGTTGACAGCCTAGCTACTCCTCTTCCAACCATAATTAGGAGCTACTCTTTGGCCCCTGAAGTCATGCACATCTTGTCTTCGGCCCACAAGACTTCTACTAAGAAGATAGATAGCAGTAAATGGAAGAGGTTTGCTATTTGGGCCCAACTCCGAGGATTAGACCCAATGACAGCCTCGGTATCAGAAGTACTGAAGTTTTTAGCCTCCCTGTTCCAGCAAGGTTGCTCAGTATCTACCATCAAAGTACAATTGGCGGCTATTTCCAATTTTCATGAAAGTGTGCAACCTCCCTTAATGAGCAACAAGCTCTGTAAAGCCTTTATTAAAGGAGCTTGGCTTCTACGACTCCCCACTTCGCAACCTGCACCTCCGTGGGATCTGAACGTGGTATTAGGTGCTTTAACCTCATCCCCCTTTGAGCCGGCAGCAACCTGTGATCTGAAATTCCTTTCTTGGAAAACTGCCCTTCTAATTGCTATTACTTCAGCCAGACGGGTTTCAGAGCTTCAGGCTCTATGTGCTAAACCACCATACTTGGTATTCCACAAGGATAGAGTATCTCTTAGGCCAAACCCATCTTTTATACCAAAGGTTTGTTCTAATTTCTGTCTACAACAGTCACTGGAGCTACCGGTCTTCTTTCCCAAATATTCGAATAGAGCTGAATATACTTTTCACTGCTTAGATGTGCACAGGCAATTACGCTTCTATTTGGATAGGACACACAAAGCACGGAAATCAGATCAACTGTTTGTGTCCTTTTCGGATAATAGATTAGGCAAAGCCATCACTAAAGTCACTATTGCCAAGTGGATCAGGGACTGCATCACTCACGTTTATCTCATCTCAAACAAGGAGCTCATAGCTCCGGTTAAAGCTCATTCTACTAGGGCTATGGCCACTTCGGCAGCTTTTCATTCCAAGCTCTCTATTGGCGACATTTGCGGCTGCCACGTGGACATCTTCACACACCTTTGTTTCTCACTACAAATTAGATGTGGCATCCAGAGGTCGAGCTTCCTTCGGTTCCACAGTTCTCAGGAGTGTTTTCCAGTGAGCCACCCGGGAATTAGGTGCTAGGGACGCTGTCCCATCTGTAGAGAATGTAGGCGAGATAGGATCACATTACATCTTTTAGTTATGTACTTACCATAACTTTAGATGTATGGGATCCATCTCGCCTACATTCCTAATAACCCACCCTCCATCCCCCTGCCTTGTAGTCCAGGAGAGACCGGACGATCCGAAATTGATCTTCTTTCCTCTCTTGAAAGACCTGAGTATGTTATGACAATAGTATGTCTCTGTGAACATGAGTGCGAACAAACAAGATCTGGGGAAGTAGTAGTGGTGCATCCTGGGATATGAGGTAACTCAGCCAATAAGAGACTGTGTTCTATTGTATAACGGCTGAGTCGGAGCCGAGGATCGGCTCCGAACCCATCTGTAGAGAATGTAGGCGAGATGGATCCCATACATCTAAAGTTATGGTAAGTACATAACTAAAAGTTTTGTAACTATCATTAACCAATTGGTTGTTATAATTAGAAAAACTTATAGCTGAATCTGTCCGTATACCCAGGTCCTTAAATGAGTCTACATTTTCAATCAATGTGTGCTGTATTAAGTATTCATCTTCCAGTTTATGTCTCCCAAATCTCATATGCTTAGTTTTTGATGTATTTATTAGCATATCATTCTCCTGTGCCCAAATGGTCAATTTTGTCAATTTATTTTGCAGACATGCCTTATCTGTAACACATGTACTCAGTTTACCCAATTTCAGGTTGTCTGCATATAGACTGTAGAACACCTCAGATTAAAAAGTTAGGTCTGAAAGATACAATCTAAACAAGTAAGGGCCTAGGACAGAGCTCTGTGGGACACCCTGATTGTAATCAAGGATTTCACCTGTCTAGTTGCTGTATGATACTTGCCATGTCCTGTTTGTAAGCCATGCAGCTATCCATCTTATCAGAGTATCTCAATATCTAGTTGTACTAATTTATAGATTAATGTTTTGTGTATGACCATGGTAAATGCTGAAGTTAAGTCTATATAAATTGCATCACAGCACAAGTTTGCATTCATAGCTCTTATTATATTGTTATAGAACATCATGTTACAGTGGTAATAGATATATTTTCATCATATGCATGCTGATATATGGTTTCATGTCCCAACCTATCCAGTTCTAACAATAACTTATCCAATATTACCTTCTTCATTATTTTTCCACAACATGAAAGTAGACGTAAGGGTCTATATGACTGAGTTTCTCCTACTCCCCTTTCCCTTAAAGACAAGTTTAATAAGCACATATCTCCAATCTTGAAGAATCTCCCCATATTTATATGACCTAGTGAATAATAGATATAATAGTACCGTAAGTTCTTGCTAAAGTGTTCTCAGGTAATTGTTACTAATTCCGTTTCCTTCCTCTGCTTTGTTTAGATCCAGTTTGTACAGTTCTTTTTCAATATAATCTAATTTGATTCCAGCATCTGGGGTTACCTGGATGTCACCAGGACAACTTATCACCCCTTTTGTGGAGCCAAACTGTTTTGCATAAGATTTTGTAAATATATCTATAATCTTTTGTGTTTGAGAATACATTTTAGAATCTGCACATATTTTATCAGTTTGTGTGTCTCTACTCTTTCCACATCATATGAATCTATAAAAAGGTTTCCTATTATGCTCAATATCTTTATATAAATTTTCTTCAAAATGTTCTTGATCTTGTCTCATACTATGCTTAATCTATTTCTCCAGCTTGTTTATTTCAGTTTTCAAAGTTGTAGTTTGACCTGTCTTCCATTTCTTATATTTTTGTCTCTCACCTTAATCAGGTATCTTGTTCTTATGAAAGTATATCCCCCTGATGTTGTATGCCTAGATCCTGATGTTAAAATTTTTTTTTATTTTTTGCACTCAAACAATTTCCCTTTCAAAACTTGCCAGATTCCATTTGCCGTTTTTTCAATGAACAGTTAATGAGCAGTTAAATTTACATAGTGACTGTTTTGCTTCTTATAATCAATCTATAATTAACATTCTGTGCATTGGTTTAGATTTCAAGTTTGGCAGAATTATCTAGCAACAAAGTAACCTTTATAACCCCATGATCACTGCACATCAACGGTGGTAAAACTTGACTTGAAGTAACAGTAATTTCTTTAGGAATACAAACAATGCCTAATATGTTCCGTCCCCTTGTAGGTTTTTACAATCTGAAGCAATTGTATTTCCTGAATATATGCTGTGAATAATTTCCTTACTAACGTTGGTGAATCAATATTATTCCATTCTGTTTCTGGTAAATTTAAGTCCCCAGCTAATATTATTCTTCTCTCCTGTGTTTCATGTAAGAAATGTATGAATTCCTCTAGGTCATCTGCACTGGACTTTGGTGGTCTATACACTCCAACAATTATATGTTCCAAGGTTGTCTTTATTGTCATAGTTACACAGTCTATAATATTGGTGTTATCATTGAACATGTAACAATCACAGGTCTCATAACTATCTTTAATCCCTATCATAACACCTCCACCTGATTTTCTGTTAGAATGTTTGTTACAGTAAAAACATTTATACCCTAACAGAATTGGTTTCCAGTCATTGTTCTTTAACAATGTTTATGGTAAATAACAACATCAATCTTATGGGAACGTGGCAAAATTTCCAATTAAAAAAAAATTATTATTAATGCTCATAGCATTAACAACCCATCAGAGATGCTTCAAATATTGCTATCTGTAAACGGTTACATTTTTGACCTGGCAGAAATCCTGCTTAGTGTTTGTCAAATATTGCAAATTATCTGCTGCAAAAATTCTCTTCCCTGATCTTGACAAATGCACTCCATCCTGTCTGAACACGTGTGCCCAAAACTAGGCTTAGATGCTCTACACATTTGCATTTTTCCATGTAGGTATTTACCCAAAAAATATTTTCATTCACAGTGACCTGACTATTCTTTCTATAGGTGATTTTTGAAAAATACGTCCTAACACTAGTGCAAGCTATATTGTTTAAGAGGGCTATCAGGTCCCCACTAACAGTCAGAGAATCCTTGTGGATGAATAAAAACGGATCCATACTTACTTACATTAAGGCGTTCAGGGCTTGTCTCACATCTTCTGTTTTTGCTTCTGGGAAGCATATAACTACTTGATGGTCATTATCCTGTCTGCAAATATAGGTATATCAGTTTGTTTTATAATTAAATCTCCAATTACAAGAATATCTTTGCTGGCCAGCTCTGAAGAATCTTCAGCTTCTAATACAGTAATATCTGCTTTATCAATTGTTAGGAAGGATAGATCTTCATCATCATTAGTCTTATTAATCCCACAGTTTTCATTGTGTATTAAATTCTCGTCCAGCTGGCATTGTAAATCCACAGCTTGAGCCATGTAGTCAACATATGTCTTTCTCTTCTTTCTTCTTACAATAATGTTCTTCAGTCCTTCCATGTTCAGTTTTAATTTCTTCTTTTTCACCTGTCCCTTCCCTCTTTTTTATACCTTCTCTTCTGGAAGAATGATGCATTTTTCTGTAGACTGGAGGTTTCTGATAGAAAAATATTATCATTCTCTGTAACCTGTGTGTTGCATAACAAAGTAGTGTCCTTTTAGTGTGTATTTTCTTTCCTTTACAGTCATAATCAGTTTATTTTTCTTTCTTATTTGTTTTCTTTTCTTTCTCTTTTTGTTTCCTTCTAAACAAACCGGATCCTCAGATTGCTAAATACTTGCATTCAGAATTCCAACATTGTCAGGGGCATCATCTTGTTTCATAGGGGTTCAGTGATCTTTGCAGACAATAGATGCATCATTTCCTAAATGTGTTCTATTTATTCTTTGCCTAACATTATTTATCTCTCCAGTCCGGTCATTAATATATGAAACAACAGTTCTCCGAGCCATGCCAGTTGGACAAGTGCAATCATCATCATTAAGTCTAGATTTACTTCTAACAATAGTAAGCAAATCATCCAACATTTTACATGAGGAACACAGATCACCAGTGTTATCAGCTGTTAACTTTAAATATGCATAGCATTTATTATACTGTACAAGATATTTGTGCATTAGCAAATCATTAATTGCATACTCATTTAAGGAATCCATATTCAGCTTCAAACAAATAAAATATTGCAAAAGAAAAGAATAATCAAAATTAGTTACCACAGAATTCAAAGAGAACTTAAATCAACTTCTATGACATAAAAAAATCACACGAGCAATATACAACTTAATACTAAAGTAAGTACAGTAAAGTTGTTTTGACCATACAAGTTCTGCAAGCCAGCCAAAAGCTGTGATTCCTTTATGTCACACGTAGTAGCTTCTGCTCATTATCGCTCGCAGTCGCACTTCTTTTTAACAGCAAAGATCAATAAGTCACAAACCAAGGTAAGATTGTTTAGATATGCTCAAGATTTTCCTCTCTGCAGTCTATGTGAATTTATAGCTATCTAGCCCCATGGGGTGGCTAGAGCTTGCCTCTCTAAAACCTATCCCTTCCTAACAACCAACAGTGAAATTTAAGGTAAAACAACAAAATATGAATCAAAGTAAATCTTGTTAATAACCTATAGCTTGCTACCTACAAATAGTGAAAAACAGTGATAACAAGTAAAATATAAATTCAAATAAAACTTCTCTTACCAGTCATCTCCACAGTAAATCACAAACTAAGGTAGGATTGTTTAGATATGCTCAGCAGGAGAAGGGCCAAAGTGGATTATAAAAATGATTATTCATAAAATAGGTCCAGATGTTCATCGTTATGATCACTGCAGCAGTATCCTAAGCAGTATGGGTTATACCCTGAAAGCCTCCAACGCTTCAGGGCACCCTGTACATGCCCAAACCTTTACTCAGCTTGAGCTGAGCTAACTAATAGTCAGATTTGGGCAGCAAGCCCTTCAGTGCTTTCCTGCCATTGAGAAGAGAGCTCTTCTGTGGGCTTTTCAGGATCGACATTCATATGATGCTGTTTCATTGCCGGCAGATAGCTTCCCTTTGGGGGAAAAAGACTTTCACTTTACTTTTTTTTATTAGAGAAAATTTACTTTTTCTTAAAAAGATGTATGTTTAAATTAGGAAAAAGTGTTTTGGATGACTGCCTCATAAGTGTTATGTACTTTTAAACAGCACAGCTGTTTTTTACTTTTGTGGCAAAAATATGTTTAAAACTATGTTTTTCTGTGGAGAAACTGTTCTTATTTTACTTTTTGGGGGATGGGGAAAGTATATAATATGCTTTTTATTTTTTTTTTCTTGGGAAAAGTAACTTTTTTGCTGCGTTCCTTTTTTGCCAACTATTGCTGCTGAACTTTCCTGGGAAACAAGCACCAGTTTCAGCTTGACCATGGAAGAAAGTACTACTTCCTTGTTTGGACTTTCTTCCAGCCACAAAAAGAAAAAAAAGATTGTTAAACAGCCTTTGCCACTACAGCAAGCTGGTATCTTGCCTCAGCCACAGCTGGGTGACCCTACTGTGGCCAAAGTTGTTTCCTCAGACCATTCTTCTTTTTTTTATCCCTTTAGTGTAATCCATACATCCACCATGGACTGGGGGTTAGACCTGTCCTCTGTAACGGGTCTATGTTAAATATTCGAACATTCAAAATGTCGAACGTTACATGGTCGAGACAAAATGTTCGACATTTGGATGTTCGAATATCAAATAAAAAAAAAGAAAAAAAGAAAAACACACCTTAACAGTGTGAGCAGGGGGGCTGCACCCCCCACACCCCCCTACTTAAATATGCCAACTCTGAGACCGCACTTCAGTGCAGAAAAGGGAAATTCTCCCTATCTGCACCATACAGCGCCGTTGAAAGTCAGTCTTCGAACACTTGAAATTTCGAACGTTTAGTCTTGACCATGTAACGTTCTAAATTTTAAGCGTTTGAAGAACTGACATAGACCCTCTGTAGCTATGGTGGTTCCCTCAGTGGGCAGGGGAAAAACACTTTTGTTGGCCCTGGTAGAAGGGGGTAGTGAAGGTGCCCCTAATTACCCAGAATGTGTTGCTCATCCTTTGAAAATTGTTGCTGGCAATATGGGGTCTTCTTCAGAATTTTCCTTCAAAATGAGAAAGATAACTAAACATTTGTCTTCTCCTGTATCAGTTAGTATGGACAGAAATAATTTGTTAGGCTTGGCTCAGAGTCTTGCAGCTCTTTGCCATTCTTATAAGGCTTTTTCTGGTTAAAAAAAAGATTCTTCTCTTTCCCTAAATAGGTTCAAGAATTAGAACCTGTAGACATAGTAAGGCCTTATTAAGTTTATTTTGTCTGCCAAAAAAAAAAATTACTAGAAAATGGAAATCAAATCTAAACCAACTAAAATTTTTAAGTATCAAATATTGTAAACGATATAAAAGAATTAGAAGTGGGATATTTAGAAAAAGGAAGGTGTAAATTACACAGAAATTAGTGACATTTGTGGGAATAATGCATGTAGAATACTTTCAGGAGGAGGAGTGGGGTTTAAGGGAAGACAAGAATTCAGCAATTTATGTAATGTTGGACTAAATCACAGTTGTAAAATATATGTAATGTATAATATATGTAAATAAAAAGTTAATATGTTTTTTCTTTTCTGTTAATGTTTGTCTACCTATATCTCAAGTGATGATTTAATAAAGCTGTTTTTTTAAAGGAATTTGAACATGTAGGAAATTGTGACAGGACAGATGCATTTTTTTTCTCCTCGGGTTTCTGAATCTAAGGAGAGTGTGGTACCTGAATTTCTTTATGAGGGATTTTTCTGAAATGATTTCTAGGATGAATCAATGCTTTCAGCTGGTGAATATTGAGGTTTCTCACTCCCTCAGAAAATATTATGATTTACTTCAATTAGAAGTTCCAGAATTTTCAACTATCCTGCCAATGTTCTCAGCTTTAGAGGTTGTTTTTGTGGGTGTATATTAAATGAACGAATGATCATAATGTCGAGTACAACATACTCTACAAACTATGATCATAAGTTCAAAACCTCGAACCCTTAAAAGCCTGAAACAAACAAAATTGAAAGATTTTGTTTGTCCCACACCTCCCCTACACTAACATACAAAACACACACATACAACGAGTGCATACAAACCCCTACACACTCACATCATTCAAACACTAACGCACCTACATAAACACACCTACTTTTAAAATGAAGTGGGAGGCTTCGCCCCCCCACACCCGCCCTAACTAAATTTGCCAACTCTGAGATCGCTGTACATTGGGGAAAGGGTAATTTCCCAGTAATTGAAACAAGCGATTACTAGGAAATTGCCCTTTCCCCAATGTACAGCGATCTTGGAGTTGGTATATTAAAAAAGCAGCCTGTGACGTCGCCATTACGAACAGTGTAACGTGTCTACGTCACACGCTACACTGACTGGGATGGCCGACCAAAACATTTCTGAACTCCAAATTTCGGCATTTGGAGTGTCCACTTAAATGAAGAATCGATCAAACATTGTCGAGTATGTTGTACTTGACATTTTGATCGTTCATTCATTTAACATAGACCCGTTTTTGTTACAGCCTGCTATTTCCCTGGCAGTTAGCCTGCTGTCCCCTAAAAAAGCAGAAGATTGTATAAAGTTCCTCAGTATTGTACGTTTTTATACACCAATTTCAAATCTGACCCAGCAGCTCTAGCTTTAGTAAATCCAGCTGCTACTAAATATTTTATTAATTCTAATCCTTCTCTTTCTAATAAGGATGGGAAAACTTTTGATTTTTTTTTTTTTTTTTTTAAAAAGTGCATGCTTCTGCAACTCTAATTCTAAACAGTTAGGTTCATATGTTGAAAATGTTCCTAACTAACCGTGAAATATGAGGAATGATTTGGCTTCATTTTCCACTAGTGAGGAAAAATCCACATTGTGCAGTTCAGTTTCTTCTGTTTATCATGTCAGTACTCATTGTTTAAAATGTGATGTTAAGTTGTCTATCTCGCCTTCATTCTTGCTGGTTGGGATCGGAGCCGATCCTCGGCTCCGACTCGGCCAGCTTCTATAGCTCAAGAGCTGTTTACTGGCTCGAAGCTACCCCTTATCCCATGATGCCTAGCACTAGCTACCCAAATCTCATTTGCCGCTTCAGCTGCGAAGTGTCATTTTTCTGGCTCAGGCTAGTATAAAGTTTCTTTATAGAACTTTTTTACTAGAAATAGTCTTTTTCCTAGGGGTTATTGTTAACTTTTAGTCTTATATTTGTTGTGTTAGCTAAGTGTGTATTTGTAGCTTCCCTCCCTCCCCTTTAGAACTTGTTTAATTTAGAGAGTTCCCCTCCTCCTTATCCTTTTCTTGTCAGGTTAGCCGTTTAGGTTAGAGGCTTTCCTTCTACCTTCTTTATAGGCTAGCTGTTTGAGTTAGAGGCTTTCCTATCAAAAAAAAAACAAAAAACTTTAGCTTTAGTCTGTAGTATACTGTGTTTTTCTGTAGACTGTATTTTGATTTGTTAGCTATTGTTGTATTTTTTGTTACAGGATGTCAAAAGAATCCAAGGTGTCTGGGTTCAAGAAGTGTGACTCATGCTGTCAGAAAATGTCTCTGACAGATGGGCACACTTCTTGCGTCTATTGTTTAGGCGCTGCGCACCTGCAGGACTCTTGTTCTATATGCCATGCATTTAGTCCAAGAGTTCTGTAGGAGCGTAAGAATAAGCTTATTCTTAGGGGTCTTTTAAAGCCCCAGATTCACCAGCCAAGACTCAGCCTGTGAAATCCCCTAAATCTACGAAATCGTCGGCTCCAAGTTCGGAGCCGTCTTTGGTTCTGACTCTACCTGCTACTTCGGTTCCGGCTGGAACCAATAAGACTATCTCCCCGTCGGCTCCATCAGAAACTTCGGAGCCTTTGTGGAGCCACAAGAGGCTGAGGTCCACTTCTCTGGATTCAATACATTTGGCTCCTCGGTCTCCCCTGCTTCAGAGCGAGCGCAGTGACAGATCTTCTCACTCCTCTCGATCCTCTAGGCTCTCGGATCATGACATGGAGAGAGTGGTCAGTAGGTTGCTAAAGTTGCAGGCAATTGCCAAAATGTTGTCCAGCCCTCCTCAACAGGTGTCGGCTCCGTCCACTTCTATCGATGATCCTCCTCCGACTCCATTGAGCTCGGAGCTGGAGTTCGTTGGGGTTCGAGTAGTGGAACCGTCGACTCCAATAACTCTATCTCCTTCGGTTCCGTCGTCGGCTCCTATTCCCTTGATGGTGCCATCCGTCGAGGGATCTGGGTGCCGGGGCTCCCTCGTCAGCTCCGAGGGGGTGAGTGGCATCGGACCCTTGTCTGACCGTGTTCTCCCTCTCAGGGCTTCGGCACAGGTGAGCTCGGCTCCTACATCGGCCTCGGAGCCTTCTCCCTCGGTGCGGAGAAGGATTCCGATTTCCTCGGAACCAGAGCCTTCTCTGCATCATGGCAGGGACGCCTTCGATGTCATGAGGAGTGTGCTGGCCACTGAGTCAGCTCTACTATCGGCCCCATCGGCTCCGTCCCCTGTAGTGCCAGTGCCAACCTCTGCTCCTCCAGACCCCAAGCGTGGGGAACCGGCGCTCCAGGGCACCCCATTGGGTGTTTCCGCTTCTTCCGAGGCCTTCCCTGATCATTCAGAGGACCCCCTCGTAAGAAGAAGTGCAAGAGGAAGCACATTGACTCCCCTGAGTCTGTCACTTTTGATACAGACTTAGATGATTCGGAAGGGTCCCCAAGATCCCCCTCTGAAGATGTTTACTTTTCGGACATCCTAGAAATGCTTAAGCAGAGGGGGAACTGGAATCCCCTAGCCCCTACCGAGGATGAGTCTGTATTTCCGGATGCGTTTGGTTCCCGACCTTCCACCTCCTGGGTTTCTCCACCTTTCGATCCACTTATGTCATTGGCGGCTCGAAAGGCTTGGTCAGCCCCGGATACAGTGGAACCAACTCTGAGGAGATCTGTCAAGTTCATCACAGCACCCCATGATAAGCAGTTCCTTACCAAAGGTGTTCCTGTTGATGCCATGGTGGTAGCAGCAGCCACCAAAAAAGAGTTAGCGGAAACCTTTTCATCTGTCCATCCTCCTAACAAGGAGTCTAGGACCATGGGCAGATACGGGAAGCAAATGTTTGCTTCAGCGACCTTTTCTAAGAGGTCACTGAACTACTTATGCCATTTTACCCGGCTTCAGAGGGATCTCCTTAAAGACCTCGGAGATACCCTTCAAGATCCATCAGCTGAGGGGGCTCAAGCTAAAGTGGCTTCCCAGCTTGCGACCCTTAATTCTATAGTCAACTCCTCCATGAGGCTCATTTGCTATGCAGCCGATGGTGCGAGTAGAGCTGCAGGTATGGCCGTGACCCTTAGGAGACATGCATGGATGCGGCTGTGTAATTTTGCGGAACACTTTAGCGCGTCATTCACCAACACCCCCTTTGATGGTTCCTTTCTTTTTGGACCACAGGTGAAAGACACTTTGACTAGGTGTGAGCAAGAAGGCAAGACTCTCTCTGCCATGGGAGTCCGTTGTTCCACTCCTTCCAGACCATACCCCAAAGGTCAGAAGAGTGGTAAAATGTGGTTCCGAAAATCCCAGGGAGCCTCGCCTGACACACGTAGTGATTTTTCCTCCAGGGGCAGAGGGGGAACCAACAACAGATGCCGCCCTCATGGCAGAGGGGGTCCGCAGAACCAGGGCAACAGAGAATCCTTCTCTGAGAAGCCCTTTCACCATCCCTGAAGGGTTGCCCGGCTGCTCGCCTCTGGAGGCAGTCGGGGGAAGACTTTCACTGTACCCAAAAGCCTGGCAAAATTTAACGCAAGACAAATGGGTACGGTCAGTTATATCTGGAGGTTACAAAATTCCCTTCTCTCAATCCCCCTTACCATCAAGCAAATCCCTTCCAGATGTTCCACCCAATCTGAGGGACCAAGCAATCATAGAAGTTTCAAAACTGCTAGAAAAAAAGAGTCATCCAGGAAGTCCCGGCAGACCATCACGGATCCAGAACTTAGTCAGGGTTCTTTTTGGTGCCAAAAAAGACAGGGGACTGGAGACCGATTCTGGATCTCAGCAGACTAAACAAGTCTGTTCAAAGAACAAAGTTTCGGATTGTCACACTACAGTCCATTCTACCCTTTCTGGGTCAGGACAATTGGATGTGCTCCATAGATTTTCAGGATGCGTACTACCACATCAAAATGGACAGGCGCTCCAGGAGATTCCTTCGCTTCCAGCTGGGAGCCAGTCATTACCAGTTCAGAGCTCTGCCCTTTGGTCTCACCATAGCCCCCAGGGTGTTCACCAAATGTATGGCAGTGGTCACGGCTCACCTGAGATGTCGAGGTTTCCAGGTGTTTCCATATCTAGACTACTGGCTCCTCACTGCTACTACCAGGCATCAACTTCTGCAAGCCAGGGACTACACAATCACAATCTGCTCCCAGCTAGGCATTACAATAAACTTTGAAAAATCTGCCTTGTTGCCCTGTCAATCTATCACTTATATAGGAGCAGACTTAGACACTAGGAACATGTCCGCAAGGCTACCGCCAGAAAGGGTGTCTACAATTCGCCAGCAAGTACAAATTCTAATGCAGAGAAAAAAGGATCCAAGTCAGGTTCATCCTTCAAACTCTGGGTTCCATGGCAGCAGCAATTCTTCTAATCCCACTGGCCCGCTTTCACATGAGGATCCTTCAGTGGCTTCTGTTCACACAGTGGTCTTTCCAACAGCTGCCCATGTCTCACATGATCATGATTACAGAAGCATGCAAAAGGCACCTTTCCTGGTGGATGGTCTCCCCACTAGTGTCTCAGGGCAGACCCTTCATTCAGCCCCCTCCAGTTGCCACAGTGACCACAGACGTCTCCCTCATAGGGTGGGGGGGGGCATTATCAGGGCAGGACAGTCCAAGGCACTTGGCAGCCTCACGAGTACCATCTGCATATAAACGTCCTAGAAATGAGAGCCATGCTCCTAGCGTTGCAAGCTCTTCAAGACTCTCTCCCTTCTGGGACCATTGCAATTCAAACGGACAACATGTCAGTGGTGTGGTACATCAACAAGCAGGGCGGAACCAGGTCCTACCCCCTATGTCGAGAAGCACTCAGACTCTGGCAGTGGGCGATTTCCTCCCAACGATTTCTGATTGTGACGCACATCCCTGGGAGGTCCAACGTCATAGCGGACAGGCTCAGCAGAGCTATTCTCATGCCTCACGAGTGGTCTCTGAATCAGGTAGTTGTGGATCTGATCTTCCGCAAATGGGGACAGCCTTGCTGCAATCTTTTTGCCCCCCCCTTCAACAGCAAATGCAGCAACTACTTATCCCTTCTTCCGCTTCCAGGTCACACACCCAGAGACGCTCTAGTCCACGATTGGCCTCAGGGACTTCTTTATGCCTTCCCTCCATTTCCCCTGATACCAAAACTCATACAGAAAGCAGTATCGTTGGGTTGCAAAATGATCCTCATTGCCCCCTACTGGCCTCGACAGATATGGTTTCTGTTCCTGCACCATTACCTTCTCGATCAGCCCTGAACCCTGGATCCGATTCCAGACCTACTGATTCATCAGTCAGGCAGGCTGCATCAATCCCTCCAAACACTCCAGCTCACAGCTTCGTTGCTCCACTTCCAACCTTAGCCAGGCTTCCCAGCATTTCCCCGGCCGTGCGTGAGATTATTGTCTCCTCCTACAAGTTCACAACTAGAAAATCTTATGTTAGCAAATGGAAACGTTTTTCTTGTTGGGCAGAGGCTAGGAACATAGATCCTTTTTCAGCCCCAGTCCACGAAATTTTGGAGTTCCTAGCACAACTTTTTCATTCTGGGTCCGCTTCTGCTACAATCAGAGTTCAACTGGCGGCCATTTCTAACTTTCATGTTGTGTTGTCTAATTCAAATATTATGTCTCATAAGCTCTGTAAAGCCTTTTTAAGAGGGACTATTCTCCTTAGACCTCCAGTGAGAGATCTCCCTCCTCCTTGGGACCTTAATTTGGTACTAACCTCCTTAATTATGCCCCCCCCCCCCCTTTGAACCTGCAGCATCCTGCTCCATTAAGTTTCTGTCTTGGAAAACACTCTTTCTGGTAGCTATTACTTCAGCCAGATGCGTCTCTGAACTTCAGGCACTGTGTGTTCGTCCTCCATACTTGGTTTTTCATAAGGACAGGGTTGCTCTGAGGTCTAATCCCTCGTTCCTTAAAGTCTGCTCAGAAAATAATTTAAACCAGTCTTTAGACCTTCCTGTGTTTTTCCCTAACCACACCAACAAGGCAGAATACAAATTACACCAATTGGACGTTTATAGACAATTACGTTTTTACTTGCATAGGACTAAGGATATAAGGAAGTCGGACCAACTATTCCTTTCCTACGCACTAGGCAAACAAGGTCTCCCAGTTTCCAAAGTGACCTTGTCCAGGTGGTTGTCTCACATTATTACTTTCATTTATCAATTGAGAAACAAAGAGTTGCCTAGCAAACCGAAAGGTCATTCTAATAGGGCTTTGGCCACCTCTGTAGCCTTCCAATCTAGGTTGCCCTTGGATTCAATCTGTGCAGCTGCTACGTGGGCAAACCCTCATACCTTTATTTGTCATTACAAGCTAGATATGGTCTCCAGGAGCAGAGCTGACTTTGGTTCCACTGTTCTGAAGAATCTGTTCCAATGAGCCGCCCAGGATTGTAGGTGCTAGGGACGCTTTCCCAACCAGCAAGAATGAAGGCGAGATAGACAACTTAACATAAAGAAGTTATGTACCTACCATAACGTTCCATGTTAGTTGTCTTCATCTCGCCTTCTTTCTTGCGTCCCACCCTCCATCCCCCTGTCCTATTGGATCGAGAGGAGTTTTGGTTTCACTGGCTGAGTGTTCTCTGGTTTGTTTCCTCTACTGACTTAGAGAGTATGACAGGTATGCTCAACCTGTTTGCCTGGACAGATTGATTCCCTGGCTATGTCTGGGGTTAGTTATTTCAAACGAGATCTGGGTAGCTAGCGCTAGGCATCATGGGATAAGGGGTAGCCTCGAGCCATTAAACAGCTCTCGCGCTATAGAAGATGCAGAGTCGGAGCCGAGGATCGGCTCCGATCCCAACCAGCAAGAAAGAAGGCGAGATGAAGACAACATGGAACGTTATGTTAGGTACATAACTTCTTTTTCATGACTCTGTAAATACTACATTCAGGGCTTCTGCCACTGGAAATGTTTTAACGAAGTTTGCCTGGATGCTTTTTCAGAACCTCCCAGAAGATGTCAAAAATAAAATTTTGAATTCTCTTTTAGATAGAAATTTAGTTTCTGTTCCATCTGCATCAGAAAATATCAAAAATGTGATGAAAGGGATAAGCAGATTTAGAGAAACTCAGATTTTTTGGACCTCATTCTCTAAGTTTTCCAAGGGATTTTCTGCTTCATCGTCTAACTTTGGTAAAAAAAAAAAAAAAAAGTCAAACAGTCCCAGCAGTCTGGCAGGTGGTTTAGAGGATTATGGAGCTGTTAATGAGAAGTTTCCTGTAGTTCAGTGGTACAAAGTTTGATTCCCTTCAGCCTCAATTGCCTAACTATGTGACTGTAAGCAAGTTATGTAATCAAACAATGCTCATGAGCTGCGCCTGAAAAAGATCTACAGAGATCAGTGCTCTGTCCTGGAAAACAAATACAAATAAATAATAAATCAAATAAATGCTGGTAAGCTGATTGTTTGAAAAGCTATGGCTGTGAAATTCCAAAAAGAAAGAATAAAGAATAGTCAACTAAGTCAGAGTAACTATATTAGGGACCTTATCCCCGCCTTCCAACCTGGCAGACCCTTATTCCTCCCAAGAAATCTGAATCTCCATTTTTCACTTTGGCAATATATAGTTTCTGATAAATTGGTCCTAAATGTGACCCCGCAAGGCTACAGATGTCACTGGGAGGAACTTCCTTCTTTTCAGAGGATTCCTCCTCGACCCCCAGACCAAACTTTTCTTTTTCTTCCTGTGTTACATCACATGCAGTCCCAGGGCATAATAGAAGCTGATCGCCCTTCTTAGCCAGGGGAAGGATATATTCAAGAATGTTTCTGGTGCAAAGAAAGAAGATTTTGCATGACTCTCTACAAGTCTAAGGCAAATCTTCCAGACCTTTTTTTAAGAGTCATAGCTACCAATTTAGCAGTAAAATGCATTTTTGATTTTGCTGCATCAAGAATTGAACCCTGTTCAAGGAAACTCCTTAATTAATTAAAAAACTGGGAGAAAAAAACTTTGATCATATACAGAAAGGGGAGGTGCTTCAAGAATCATTTGGAGAACCAGATACTATTTTTTTCTAAGTTAAGAGATTTGAAAAAGACAGTCATGTACAAATAAAGGGGTAACATTATTCATACCAGGGGTAATTTTTCCTGTAATTACAGGCATATAGTATATTAACTCAATGTAAATTGCTTACCACATTTTATATTGGCAGGATAGACAGGAAACTTAAGGAACGTATATACAAACATTATTATTATGATATCAGGAAAAAGAAAAATTCTGATGGATTATTTAACCATATTGAATTAAATGCTAGACATGAATTTTTGTTTTATGTGTTGGAACAAGTAGCACTGGACCCTGGAGGTGGTTTGATTGGTGAAACACGTGGAAAGTAGAGAGTTGTGGTGGCAGTTACTTTTAAATGCCACAAGTTTTCCTGGTTTGAATGAAGTGTGTTCCATCAATTGCATTTTAATACTGAAACATTATGTTATCTGATTATATATTTTCATTTTATATATCAAATAGTAATTTGATAGGTTTGTATATAGAGTACTTATAATTGAACAATATGTTTTTAACAAAATATGGGAGTGTTTTGTGATAAAGAAATTTTCATTGGTTTACACAAGTCATGTGATTATATGGTTAAGGTTTTTAAACCGTGTTTTGAGCAAGTTCGTTGTTCTGATGAAGTTCTGTTATATTTTCTGAACGAAAGTGTTCAACATTATTAATATATATAGGTACTTGTTCAAGAATCTATATAGGTACTTGTTCAAGAATCCCAAAATGAAAGCCAGTGTGTTTAGGCTCACATATATATATATATTTTTTATAAAAATAAAAAACAAGTGGAAAAAGATCGTAGAAACAAAACCACAAATCCAATAAAACGATCGTGTCAGCACACAGGTTGCAAGTCCATAAAACATTTATTGTATAAATTCCACAAGCGCTTTCACCCTAACTCAATTGTAGGGCTTTTTCAAGTGTAAAAACAGTGTAACTGTTCAATCAGCCATCTTTAAATAACTTCATTTTTAAAAAAAGGCACCAAAACCAGTCTGACCTAAATTTAAAGTAACCACGTACATTTTTACAACTGTCAAGTTTAAAAACAAATAAATTCACTTTGTTTACCAAACATTAATAAACTTGATAAAACTTTGAATCAAAATAGTATAAAATAACACAAAATAACAGTTCTATCTAAAAAAGAAGAAGAAGAAGAAGAAAAGGATGTCAAAAATTTAAAATACCTTAAAATTATGTTAAAAAATACAATCAAAATGTTACTTTAATAATTGTTTCAGTGGTTGTTTTAAGTAATTATTTTGATAAATCTTCTGCTTTTTTAATCAAATAAGGCTTAATAGAAATATGCTCATTTAGTCCTGGGGGGTGGGTGGTGTTCATTCTAATTTGCCAGTAGGTCTCCCTACAGCATAGCCAATTCTCCCAATCTCCCCCTTTAGGGTCAATAGGTACTTGTTCAAGAATCCCAAAATGAAAGCCAGTGTGTTTAGGCTCCATTTGTAAATGTTTACTTAATGCATTATTAATATTCCCTTTTTTTATGTTATATAAATTTTCATAAATTTGTTTGTTCAACATTCTCTCTGACTTCCCTATGTAGAAACTAGGACAGTCTCTACACAGGGCTAAGTACACAATACCCTTAGTATGACAGTTACCCTTCTTTAAGTAAATCCTACTGTTGCCATAATTTTTTAAGGTGATGGGTACTTCATCCAAAATGTATCTACAATACCCACACCCACCACACCTACTAGTTCCCTTGTCCAAAGTAGTTGTACGTCTATAATTGTTACTTTCGAACACCCTTTTCAGATTTGTTCCTGTTTTATAAACAAAGTTAGGATGATCACCTACTTTGTGTACTAAGTCCTTATTGTGCTTTAACATCTTCCAATTTCTCTGAATGAGGTCCTTAACTTCCCTTGTAATGTTACTGTGTTGAAGAACCATAGCTCTTTTAAAAGCTTGTTCACTATCCACTTTATGACCTTTTACAGTTTCCAATGGTTTCCCCAAAATAGGACAATATCTAGTTGCACGACCATTTATAATTTCTTCCGACACTTCCTTTATTAACCTATCAGGGTAACCCCTTGAACTAAACAAATCAGAAATAAAATCAATTTCCACTAAAAAATCATCCCAGTCTGATGTCATCCTGGCCACTCTGACCATTTGGCCCTTGACTATACTCCTTTTTTGTTTCCAGGGGTGGTCACTGTTGTAGGGGAGGTAGGAATTACTGAAAGTATTTTTCCTATAAATTCTTGATTTCAGTCCCCCATTAGTTTTATCTAACCTCACATCTAAATAATCAATTCCACCCTGGTCAAAATTAAATGTAAATTTTAAGAATCCAGTGGTGGAATTTAAAAACTCAACAAACTCCACAATAGTGTTCGCTGGTCCTTCCCAAATAATAAACAAATCGTCCAAGAAGCGTTGGTATAATTTAATGTTATTGTTGTAAAAATCTGAAAGAAACAAATGCTGCAACTTCCATTGTAAAAGGACAAGGTTGGCATAGATGGGGGCACAAGCTGCCCCCATAGCTACACCTCTAACCTGCTTGAAAATTTCCCCCTCAAAATACACAAAATTGTTTTCCAACACAATTCTCATTAGTTCTATCAACAGGTCAATATCAAAGCTCAAGGTAGACTTACTGTCCTTTAAAAGTAGCCAAAAGTAATCTAAACCCTCATCAGTTGGAATAGGTCAGCCACATCAATGGTTAAAAAGTACACCTCACCTTCATAAGACTGCTTTGTCAAACCACGTAAAAAATCCCAAGAATCCTTCAACATATGCTCATACTGATCAGGGATATGTTTAAGTGTATGGTCCAAAAAAGATGCAATAGCATATGTCTTAGACCCCTTCCCTGACACAATTGGCCTATATGGAGGGTCAGTTGTACTTTTATGGATCTTTGGAATTCCAAAGAAAGTCGCTAGTTTTGGTTTCTTAATGGTCAACATAATACCAATATTTTCATCCAGTCTACCTTCCATGATGAATTCTTTTATGGCTAGATCTATTTTCCTGTAAGAGATGTTGATCTCATTCATAGAAACTGGAATGTAGACATCATCGTCCCCCAGGATGTTCAAAAGTTTACTAGAGTAATCAAAAGTGTTGACCAAGACGATACCACCCCCCTTATCGGGTTTCATAATTCGAATCCCCCTGTTGTTGAGTAAGTCCTCCAAGATGTGTTTTTCCCAGTGGTCAAATTAGCCTTAAACAAAAACTTTTTCTTAATTTTTTTATCTACACTCAGTTCATATAAATCTGATGCACATGTCTCTTCAAACACCTGTAAAGCTGGTGGAGAGGAGGGTTGAATGTACTAGCCTTTCTAAAGCTAGTTGTATCATAGCCATTGGTCTGCTCAAACATTAATGCAAAATTTAATTTTCTAGTGTACAGTTTTAACTCTATGAGAGTATCACAAACATCAAATCTAACTGTTGGAACAAATTTAAAACCTTTTTCAAAAAGGTGAAAGTGTTCTTCATTAATCTCAATCCAGCTTAGGTTAAAAATTTTAAAACCATTGAAGGAATAAGTCACTTTGTCAGAATCAATAACTATTTCCCTATTTACTTTATTGTCCAAGTTAATCATTGCACTTGTCCTTTCTTTTTTGTTTTCACTTGGTTCCTTCCTCTTCCCTTTCCCCCAGAAAAATCCTGTTCATTCAACTCTCTTTCTTCCCCTCCCTCAGCCATGTCAGTAGTAACTACCACATCTTTGTCAGCATCCACAGTGCTGGGGTTAGGTGTGTAAATATCAATCACTGGGGTGGTTGGATTGTGGTGCAAAACGTCCACAGTAATTTGTCTATTATTGACAAATTGTTCACCTATTTTAGATTGTTTTTACAATTACAGGTGTTTGAAGAGATATGTGCATCAGATTTATACGAACTGAGTGTAGATAAAAAAAATTAAGAAAAGTTTTTGTTTAAGGCTAATTTGACCACAAGGGAAAAACACATCTTGGAGGACTTACTCAAAGACAGGGGGATTCGAATTATGAAACCCGATAAGGGGGGCGGTATGGTCTTGGTCAACACTTTTGATTACTCTTGTAAAATTTTGAACATCCTGGGGGACGTTGATGTCTACATTCCAGTATCTACGAATGAGATCAACATCTCTTACAGGAAAATAGATCTAGCCGTAGAAGAATTCATCATGGAAGGTAGACTGGATGAAAAGATTGGTATTATGTTGACCATTAAGAAACCAAGACTAGCGACTTTCTTTGGAATTCCAAAGATCCATAAAAGTACAACTGACCCTCCATATAGGCCAGTTGTGTCAGGGAAGGGGTCTACGACATATGCTATTGCATATTTTTTGGACCATACACTTAAACATATCCCTGATCAGTATGAGCATATGCTGAAGGATTCTTGGGATTTTTTATGTGGTTTGACACTGCAGTCTTATGAAGGTGAGGTGTACTTTTTAACCATTGATGTGATTGACCTATTCACCTGTATTCCAACTGATGAGAGTTTAGATTACTTTTGGCTACTTTTGAAGGACAGTAAGTCTACCTTGAGCTTTGATATTGACCTGTTGATAGAACTAATGAGAATTGTGTTGGAAAACAATTTTGTATATTTTGAGGGGGAAACTTTCAAGCAGGTTAGAGGCGTAGCTATGGGGGCAGCTTGTGCCCCCATCTACGCCAACCTTGTCCTGTTACAATGGGAGTTGCAGCATTTGTTTCTTTCAGATTTTTACAACTTCTTCTTCTTCTTTTGGCTTTTTCCCGGTTAGGGGTCGCCACAGCGGATCATCTGTTCGCTCATGATTGGCAGTGGAGTTTTACAGTGTCGAGTTGCCAGCCCAGCGCCCAGCCTTCCACAGAAGGCACACACACGCACACACTCACACCTAGGGATAATTTAGAGTGTCCAATCCACCTACTGCATGTCTTTGGGATGTGGGAGGAAACTGGAGCACCCGGAGGAAACCCACGCGACCACAGGGAGGACATGCAGACTCCGCACAGAAGGCACCCCAGCCGAGAATTGAACCGGCGAACCTCTTGCTGTGAGGCGACAACGCTAACCACTGCACCGCCGTGGCCGCACCTTTCAGATTTTTACAACAATAACATCAAATTATACCGACGCTTCTTGAACGATTTGTTTATTATTTGGGAAGGACCAGCGAACACTATTGTGGAGTTTGTTGAGTTTTTAAATTCCACCACTGGATTCTTAAAATTTACATTTAATTTTGACCAGGGTAGAATTGATTATTTAGATGTGAGGTTAGATAAAACTAATGGAGGACTGAAATCAAGAATTTATAGGAAAAATACTTTCAGTAATTCCTACCTCTCCTACAACAGTGACCACCTCTGGAAACAAAAAAGGAGTATAGTCAAGGGTCAAATGGTCAGAGCGGCCAGGATGACATTAAAGTGGGATGATTTTTTAGTGGAAATTGATTTTATTTCTGATTTGTTTAGTTCAAGGGGGTTACCCTGATAGGTTAATAAAGGAAGTGTCGGAAGAAATTATAAATGGTCGGGCAACTAGATATTGTCCTATTTTGGGGAAACCATTGGAAACTGTAAAAGGTCATGATGTGGATAGTGAACAAGCTTTTAAAAGAGCTATGGTTCTTCAACACAGTAACATTACAAGGGAAGTTAAGGACCTCATTCAGAGAAATTGGAAGATGTTAAAGCACAATAAGGACTTAGTACACAAAGTAGGTGATCATCCTAACTTTGTTTATAAAACAGGAAAAAATCTGAAAAGGGTGTTCAAAAGTAACAATTATAGACGTACGACTACTTTGGACAAGGGATCTAGTAGGTGTGGTAGGTGTGGGTATTGTAAATACATTTTGGATGAAGTACTCATCACCTTAAAAAATTATGGCAACAGTAGGATTTACTTAAAGAAGGGTAACTGTCATACTAAGGGTATTGTGTACTTAGCCCTGTGTAGAGACTGTCCTAGTTTCTACATAGGGAAGTCAGAGAGAGCGTTGAACAAACGAATTTATGAACATTAATATAACATAAAAAAGGGAATATTAATAATGCATTAAGTAAACATTTACAAATAGAGCCTAAACACACTGGATTTCGTTTTGGGATTCTTGAACAAGTACCTATTGACCCTAAAGGGGGAGATTTGGCTATGCTGTAGGGAGACCTATTGGCAAATTAGATTGAATGCCACCTACCCCCCCGGGACTAAATGAGCATATTTCTATTAAGCCTTATTTGATTAAAAAAGCAGAAGATTTATCAAAATAATTACTTAAAACAACCACTGAAACAATTATTAAAGTAACATTTTGATTGTATTGTTTAACATAATTTTAAGGTATTTTAAATTTTTGACATCCATTTCTTCTTTTTTAGATAGAACTGTTATTTTGTGTTATTTTATACTATTTTGATTCAAAGTTTTATCAAGTTTATTAATGTTTGGTAAACAAAGTGAATTTATTTGTGTTTTTAAACTTGACAGTTGTAAAAATGTGCGTGGTTACTTTAAATTTAGGTCAGACTGTTTTTGGCGCCTTTTTTTTAAATGAAGTTATTTAAAGATGGCTGATTGAACAGTTACACTGTGTTTACACTTGAAAAAGCCCTACAATTGAGTTAGGGTAAAAGCGCTTGTGGAATTTATACAATAAATGTTTTATGGACTTGCAACCTGTGTGCTGACACGATCGTTTTATTGGATTATATATATATATATATATATATATATATATATATATATATATATATATATATATATATATATATATATATATATATGTATATATATATATATATATATATATATATATATATATATATATATATATATATATATATATATATATATATATATATATATATATATATATATATATATATATATGGCTATCCAGTTCTGGATGTCTCAGTTACTTGTACTGCAGCAAGGTTATTTTATTTTTAGTTTGTATCATTGTCTTGTACATTTTTTTCTGTGCTTGTTGGAGAAGAAGGGAATTACTGGATTTTTACCTGAGAGTGAGTATTAGCTCTTATTTCAGTAGAACTTGTTTACATTGGCAGAACAGGCACTGTGAAAAAGACAAGTAGTCTTTCAATTTTATTTTAGAAAGCTTGTTTGGTGCAAAACCTGTTGACAAGATTTTACTTAACTATGTTAGTAAATTTTGCATTATAAAACTGTATATATGCCTGTGTAGATAAGCATTCCTGAAAGCAAGTTGAAAATGCTTATCAGATTACAGTATTTTGCCATAACGTTGACACGTGTTGGAATACCGCAAGTACTGTTTACTCTGGTGTGACCTTCAGGAAATCACATATAATTTCTGACCTTTATTATTGTACCTTTTATTCTACGCCTACCTGGGCTTTTTCGGCACCTTTGTTTATCACACAAATTTTTGATGTCTAATAATAACTACTACAGTTGATCATGGCTTATGATAATTTTTGTGTATAGTATTTGCAACCAGTGGAAAAGCACTGAATTTCTCTCACCATTTCTCTTGCAAACCTGTAATTCACTGTTGAATAAATTATTACGGCATTGCTTTGCTAACCACCGGCTGTCAGAATTCCCAGACTTCTGTTTGCATGTTTCTTGTTTAAACATTTGTAGTCTCTTTCCACATAAGACTTCTTCAGTCAGTGTACTACATAAAAATAAATTAAACCTGTATAAAGATTGTTAAAACAAAACTACAACCTACCACTTTTCTAATGTAGAAAATGAATGCAAATCATTGATTATAACTCACTGTACTCCTGTTTATTTTTAACAGGTTGCACCTCAGCCCTTATGGTTTTCTAATGATATTGTAAACATGAGGAAACTGAGTGAATTTCCTTACCATTTGTTAAACTCAAACCGAATTGATGAACTGAAAAGGGAAGTCCTGGGTAAGAAAAGCCAATAAAATAAGTTGTCTTTCTATCTTATAATCTATGCTTAATTGAAGCCTTCTGCAACAGTGTATTGATTGTAATATCTATTACTTGTACCTGACCTCCATTTAATGGTATCAGTTATAATCTGAAAGTATAACAGTTTTAAGAAATACTCGCATATTAACTTGTGACACTGCAGTCCATGTAGATTTTGTTGGCTAAAGCCGTCTGTTTTTGTTTCTGTGTTTACAAATGTGTGCTAGACTGCAATATACTCATTAGTTTACTATCTTCTGTTTCTGCTTCTGCAAATCTCAGAGTTCCTACTGCAAGAGTTTGATATTTTTATTTGAAAAGGATAGCTGTCTTATTTACTCAGTCTCACTCTTTCCATTTTCCTCTGTGAGGGTGGTAGTGGAAGCTGACTTGGGGAAGATCCATTTCCCTGTAATGTATGATCTGATGCTGTCATTTTCATTCATTCCTCAACTGTTGGGTTCAGATCCGTTCCTTGGATCCGAATTGGCCGCTTCTTCCAGCTCGTGGAATATGTCTTGTGCTTCCTCCTTTTTATTATCTTGATATCTCTAACCTTATTTTCTGTAGAGAAAATCTTTATATACTTGTGCTTCGAGTATTCCTAAATACTATTATTGCTATTTTCTGTGTACTCTGTGTTTACCATTGCTGGTATTTTGTTCTCTTGTTTCCTTTCTTAGTGCTGTTTAAAAAAAAAAAGGCCTGTTACTTCTTAATTATTTACTACTTGA
This sequence comes from Protopterus annectens, assembly GCF_019279795.1. Taxonomy (NCBI): domain Eukaryota; kingdom Metazoa; phylum Chordata; order Ceratodontiformes; family Protopteridae; genus Protopterus; species Protopterus annectens. The sequence continues at coordinate 133,617,981 of NC_056747.1, read as the reverse complement.
TTATTAGTTATGTCTAAGAAACCTTGTGGTTTCAAAAAATGCATGGCCTGTGGCCATAAAATTCCAAATTCGGTTGCACACTCTATGAGTGTCTGTTGTTTAGGCCCATCTCACCTTGATTCTGATTATGACATATATAAGGCCTTTAATTCATGGTCCTTGATACATAGAAAGAATAAGCTAATTTTAATAGGTTTGCTATCCTCTAAATCTGCTTCGACAAACTCTGGGGGTCAAACTCCCCAAAATTTTGATAAGAAGGAAGATTCTCATCCTAAAGAATCAAGAAAAAGATATCTGGTTGCATCTACCTCTTCAGCTCTGGTATCTGAACCTCCTGTTAAAGTAGCTAAAGTATTGGATCCGACCACTTTGGATCCAAGACCTAGATCAGAGGAATCTCCTCGGATCGATCAACTCAACTGCTACTGGATCCTATATCTTCTCAGGTACCTTACCCATTTTGGAAGTGTCCTGGAAATGAAAGCTGACCTCCTAGCATTGCAGGCCTTTCAAGGCACTCTTCCCACCAGGAATATTGCGATCTACATGGACAATAGGTCAGTGGTCTGGTAAATCAACGAACAAGGGGGAACCAAATCTTACCCTTTTTGTAGAGAAGCTATGAGAGTATGGCAGTGGGTGATTTCATTCAGTCATTTTCTGATAGCAACTCACATTCCAGGGAAGTCCAACATTTTTGCAGAAAAAGTTAAGCAGGTCTATTTTCATGCCTCATAAGTGATCTCCCGACATGAGAATGGCTGAGAGGATTTTCCATTGATGGGGCCAACCATGCTGCAATCTCTTTGCATCTCCCATCAACAACAAGTGCAGCAGATTCTTTATCCTAATCACCCCAGTCGGACTTCACAACTGGTCTTCTGATCTCCTTTATGCCTATCCCCCATTACCCCTCATCCCCAAATTTCTTCGGAGAGCATCTCAATTGAAGAGGACAGTTATCTTCATTGCCCCTTACTGGCCTCATCAGATCTGGTTTCCCTTCCTTTGGCTTCACCTTCTTTGTCTATTCTAGATGCTGGATCCAACTCCAGACCTACTGTCTCACCCAATAGACATGACTCATCTGGATATTCATGGCCTTAAGTTTACTGCATGGTTTCTCTAGTTCTGTTAATTGCCAGACAGCCCATGCTCTCTTCCTCTGTCCATTACATTATTTTATCATCCCACAAAGCTTCCACCAGGAAACTTTACAAAAGTAAATGGAAAAGATTTGTTATTTGGGTACATAAAAAATGTAGATCCCTTTTTGGCATCAGTTCCTAAGGTTCTTGACTTTTTAGCTACAATTTTCATTGAAGGTGCTAGCTGCTCTACTGTAAGAGTACTGTTAGCTACCATTTCTAATTTTCATATAGGAGTGAATAATTCAACCTTAGCATCCTCCAAACTTTGAAAAGCTTTTCTCAGAGAAACATTCCTACTTAGACCTCCATTAAAAGATCCTGCTCCTCTTTGGGATTTAAACATTGTTTTGCAATCTTTAACCCAACCCCCCCCCCTTTTGAACCATCAGCTAAGTGTGAACTGAAATTTTTTGACCTGGAAAACTATTATTTATATATATGGGTCTACTTTGATTCACTGAAAACTCATTTCACTGAATTTCAAAACACTCACACCAAATCGGTTACAGCTCAAATCACTGAAAACTCATTTCACTGAATGTAAGCACTTTCGGGCAAATAAAATGTATATGCCCTTTTCCCTAGTTTAGTGCGATCCTGGAGTTAGTATGTATAGTTAGGGGGTGGGTGGCACAGCTCCCCACATTGGGTGGTGTGGGAGGCATAGCCCCCCCACCTACTTTTGGTTTTATACTGTTAGCTTTCAGTGAAATGGGATTCATAAATATAAAAGCTAAGTAGGTGGGCAGCTATGCCCTGCCCCACCACCACCCAATGTGGGGTGCTGTGCCGCCCACACCACCCCTAACTATATATAGTAACTCCAGGATCGCACTACAGTGGAGAAAAGGGCATATATGTTTTATTTATAAAAGTCCACATGCAAGTGAAGTGAATGGCTGTAAAATATATCACTCTCAATCTTCAAAGAATTGGTTCCTTGTTCCAACCAACCTGCCCTTAAGAGGAAGAGGATTTTTAGACCATAGTGTATGCTCACTACTAAGGGTTAAATCAGGAAAGGTGTGCCCTCATTTAATGATGTCATCTTTAGTTGTTTTAATTTGAACCTATTAGGTTTGATTTCATTGTATTTAAATGTTTTTACTGACTATGCACTTTGTAGTTTGATAAAGCCGTGGAGGTGAAAGCGCTTACTGACAGTGCTAGCATACAATAAATCTTTTTATACTGGATTTGTTCGTGTTGGTGTTCTTATCGTTGGTTGGAACAAGGAACCAATTCTTTGAAGATTGAGAGTGATATATATTTACAGCCATTCACTTCACTTGCATGTGGACTTTTATTTTTGACTTTTATTTCAAGTTGCAGTGAAGTTAATCTGTTTGGTGGTTTGTGTTGGCTGTTTTATTGTTAATATATGTTTTATTTGCCCAACAGTACTTAATTCAGTGAAATGAGTTTTCAGTGATTTGAGCTTTCAGCGATTTTTTTGAGGGTGAACTGAAATTCAGTGAAATGAGTTTTCAGTGAATCAAAGTACACCCATGTATGTATGTATGTATATCTATATATATATATATATATATATATATATATATATATATATATATATATATATATATTTACTCCTTTACTGCTTCATAATTTATTGATCTGTCGAAAGCCTTTGACCTAGTTGACCTCACCCTGGTATGTTTATGGTGACCGATAATGGCTTTAGATTATTTACTTAATGTCTGAACAAATCTTTCTACAAGCCCATTAATAGCTGTATGACAGGAGGACATATGACTTGTTTGATTCTATTTCATTTTGTGAAGGTTTTGAACTCTTCTGAAATAAACTGTGGTTCATTATCAGTAATAATCTACTCTGGCAGGGTGTTCCTTACTCCTCCTCTCCCTCAGTATAAATATATATAATGTGTGTTTGTGTGTTTCTGTATATTACATGTACTTCCTCCACACTTAATATATGGGGACTTAATATTTTGTTGATTTTCAGTTTGTGGAATGGTAATTTTTCGAATGGTGTAGATCATAGCATGTGTATGTACCTTTAAGAAGCATTTCCAGATGTAGCATGTGCATATAAATACTGGGTACGTGCAGGCAGCAGTGCCATTTTGAGAGGACAGCCAGATTGATAACATGTATGAATGTGGTAGTCAGTCTGTTTATAGGTTTAATTACGTTTAAGTTACAAAGCTTTATTTCTGATGTGTTTGTGTGTAATAAAGCTGCTTTAACAGAACCCATGAATGTTCATCTGTTTTATCCTGACCAGACAAGCGACATGGTATCAGAACCGGGATTAAAATAGCTACTTCTACAAGCCATGAGGTGCAGAGTTGACGTTGAAGGCAGACTAAACAGGTTGAGTAAAACGGAGCTCAGACAAATGAAAAAGGGCTGGAAACAAGCTAAAGGTAAAGAAAACTGCACAAATAATTTATTTGGCAAAGAAAATGAAATGGCACATTTATAAGGCACAAAACACATTATTAATCAAATGAGTAGCACAAAACATATTATTAAGCAAATGAAAGGCACAAACCACATTATTAATTAAACAAAATGTTCAAAACCACGATATTTGATAAAAATGGCAAAACTTCATATGGAGCTCAGAATTATCTTTGGTTGGCATAACAAGCATGTTTAAAGTAAAATGGGCACAAGAAAAGTGTAATGAGCATGATAAGAGATTAAAAGGGCATAAGGAGTACAATAAAAGGGCAAATTAAGCTTAAAGAGCAAGGCAACTGCATGTAGCTTTTAGTAAAGGATCGTGTTTTGGGCACAAACTACTGTTTTCCATTGACTGAAGGCATTGAAAGCATAACTAGAGTTCGAAATATCTCAGTGTGTGCAGTATTTGCAGAGTGTGTGCTTTACTGTAGTGCAATTATTTCAAAGAGTTTGCTGTGTATAAAGTACAGTCAAAGTACAGCCATTTCGAAAAGTTTCCTTGTGCATTTATTCGTAAAAAGCTGCCATGTCAGTGTTTCTTACACTGTGCAGAGTTATTTTGCAAAGTACAGCCATTTTGAAAGCTTCTTGTGCTGAGTATGATTTATTCATAAAGTACAGTCATTTCAAAGTATTTCTTACACGATAAGGAGTGGTTTCACAAAGTACAGTGATTTCAGAGTATTCTTGTGCCACTGAGACTTATTTGGCAAAGTGCAGTTATTTCAAAGAGCTTGTTGTGCTATTGGGCATAATTACAAGTACTGGCATATGTATTTATGTGTGTATATTTGTACATGATTTCACGCACCTTCATTACTGTGTGTGATACAGCAGAGGCATTTCGCAGACCAAGTCCACTTAGGTTTGATCATAATATAGCAAAGAATGGGAGAGTATTCGAGCAAGAATACGATATCTTCATACAAGCAGCTTTTTCTGACAAAGATGCACATGCAAGGGCATTAATTTTGCTTAACTTAGCTGGGTCAGAAGCTATTGAAAGTGAGCATTCATTTGTGTGTGCATCAGAAATATATGCAGGAGAGGGGGCAAACTGTCATACTGTGATACTAGCTGAAACAAGGGAGAATCCTGAGTGCTTAAAATGTAAATTTTAAGAAATGTGCAACCACCAGACAAATGTAACATTAGAGAGGCACTTATTTTATACAAGAGACCAAAAGCCAGGTGAAACTTTTGCAGCTTATATCACTGATTTGAGAAACAAAGCTAAAATGTACAGATCTGGTGATTTGAAAGATGAGTTAATAAAGGACAGGCTTGTGTGTGGTTTTAATAGTGCTGCAGTGAGAAAGATTTGCTTATTGACAGTGATTTAACATTAAGCAAAGCCATAGAGGTTTGTCAACTCCATGAGCTCACAGAAAGGCACATAAGTATGCTTCCAAGTGACAAGAGCATGGTTTAAATGGCCTCTAGAGCAAATGTAGACAGTATGCAACACATGACAAGCAGAAACAAGCCTAAGCACACGGCAGCAGCAATTCTTGTGGGTGTAACAGGGAGACCCTGTAGCTTTGAAGGAAGTTTCAAGACTAGCTCAGTAAAAAGGGCATGCTCAGTACAGTATGAGTGAGTCAGCAAAACCAAGTTAAGTCTTATTGTTAACTGCCGTAATTGTGGAGTCAACCATGAATCTACAAGAGAGAAGTGCTTAGCATTTGATCAACCATGCCACAAGTGTAAAAACTGGAACCATTTTCAAACTTTTTATAAATCAAGCAAGCCTCATTCAGTTATTATGAAAGGTCACTCAAAAAAACAAGTTGATCATGTAGAGAGCTGCAACCCTGCCTTCTATGTAGATAGTGTATCAGTGGTCAGTGAAAAGGTTAATGCAGTAGATTTGTTGGCAAAGACTGAAGTATTTTGTACTGTCCTGATGAATGGTAAACCCACAGAGCTCAAAGTAGACAGTGGTTCAAAATGTAATGTAATGTCAGAAACATTTGCTAAAGTGAGGGCTGGTGAGCAACTTAATTTGGTCAGTTATGTGAAGCTTTTTGCTTATGGAGGTGAAGAGATTCAAACCGAAGGCTCAGTAGTGCTTTCCTGCTATTCGGCTGGGAACAGTTACAGCTTGCAATTTTATGTAGTCATTATTCGGTCTCAGAGACAGTTTAAGAATGAAACTGTTTTCTTTTACCAAAGAAGTACATCATGTAAGCATATGTCCCAGTTCCAGCTTTGGTGATACTATTTTCTCAGTCTATGCTGATGTTTTAGATGACAAGCTAGGCAGACTTCCAGACCAGTAAGAAAACTTCCAATAGCTGTACAGGACAAAGTCAAGGTCCAGTTAGAAAAAATGGTGCAACAAGGTGTGATATGTCCAGTCACAGAACCAACTGAGTGGGTGTCTTCCATTGTAGCTACTCATAAGAAAATTTCAGATGAAATCAGAATATGCATTGACCCAAGAGACTTGAACAAGGCATTAAAAAGACCTCATCATCCTATGTGCACAGTTAAGAAGATTGCAACCCTCATGCCAAATCCCACCGTTTTTTCTGTCTTGGATGCTAAGAGTTCATTTTGGCAAGTAATGCTTGATTGCAAATCTTCATTACTGACTACATTCAGTACCCCATTTGGTAGATACAGATTCCTCAGAATGCCTTTTGGAATAAATTCTGCCAGTGAAGTCTTTCAGCATGCAATGGAGCAAATTTTTTCTGGCAACCCATGTGGAATAATAGTTGATTATTTACAAGTTGGAGGTAATGGTGAAGCAGAGCATGACAGAAACCTCAGGAAGGTTCTGGTCAGAGTGCATGAAGTAAATGTAAAGCTCAATCCTCTGAAGTGCAAATTCAGACTACCAGAAGTTACTTATGTAGGTCATTTATTTACCAGTACAAGCTTACAATCAGATCCTTCTAAATAAGCAGCAGTTCTTGAGATGTCAGCTCCAGACAATGTCCAAGCCCTACAGCATTTTCTTGGTATGATTAACTATTTGGGCACATTTATCCCTGACTTTAGTGAGTTATCAGTACCTTTAAGAGAGCAAAAATGTTGCATGGTCATGGTTAAAACAACACCACAGAGCATTTGATAACCTCAAACAGCAAATTGCTAACCCGCTTACATTAAGATACTATGATGTTCACAAGTTGTTCTTTCCTATGATGCTTCAAAGTTTGGTCTTGGTGCAATTATTCTTCAGAAGGGCAGACCTGTTGCCTATGCATCTAGAACTCTTAGCCAAACTGAGATGCAGTATGTTCAAATTGAAAAGGAACTTTTGGCAATTGTGTTTGCATGTTCAAAGTTCCATGATTATATTTATGGCCAAGCTATCCATAGAAACTGACCATCAACCTCTAGTCACTATTTTTAAGAAGCCTATGCATTCTGCTCCAGCAAGACTACAAAGAATTATGCTCAAATTGCAAAGGTATAATTTCAAAATGGTGTATACAAAGGCTAAACTTCTTTATGTGGCTGATACATTATCCAGATCACCCAGATATACAACAGAACAACTTGATGCAGAGAATTTTGACTTTGATATCATGGAGGTGGATAATTTTTATACCACAAGACTCGATGAGCTGAGAGATCATACAAAGACTGATCCAGTTTTGCAAAAGCTCAACCACTTCATCAATGTAGGATAGCTGTCAAAGCAATCCTGTGTACCACCAGAAGTACAACCTTCCTTTCCATACAGAGATGAGATGCTGAAGGAAGATGGTATCATTTTCAAAGGTCCAAAACTTGTTGTTCCTACTTCCTTACAGCATGCATACATTCAGATTTTACATTGTGGCCACCCAGGTTCCGATTCTACCAAAAGAAGGGCAAGAGGACTACTATTTTGGCCCTCTCTAGCAAAAGACATTAATACAGTGCTTTCTTCTTGTTCAGTGTGCAACAGTACTAAGCCACATTTGCTAAAAGAGCCACTTCAGCTAAGCCAAATTCCTGAACTACCTTGGTCAACAGTAGCAACTGACATATTTGAGTGGAACAGTCAACATTACTAAGTGTTAGTAGACTCTAATTCGAACTGGTTTGAGATCGATTTGCTACCTAACCTAACGTCCAGTGCTGTTATTACTAAGATGACACGTCATTTCTCAGTCCATAGTAGTCCACATAGTTATTTCTGACAATAGTTCTCAATTTACCAGTCAACTGTTTAAGAGATTTGCTAAAGAGTGGGACTTTATACATGTTACTAGCAGTCCTGAATATCCACAGTCAAACGGCCTTGCTGAACATGCAGTACAGAGTGCAAAGCAATTACTGGAGAGGTCAAAGCGTGACAATACCGATATCTTCTTGAATTTATTCATTCTCAGAAATATACCCCATGACAATCTACTTGGCTCGCCTACTCAGAGACTTCTATCTAGGCAAACCAGAACAACCTTGCCTATCAATTTTAGTTTGTTGATGCCTAATGCTAAAAACAAAAGAGCAATCAAAGCCCACCTTTTTAAGAAATGTTCTTCTCAGAAGTCCAGCTATGATAAAACGAGCAAATGTATTTGTCCGTTAAAAGATGGAGAGACAGTGAGGTTGCAAATGGCGGAAGGCTTTGATCGAATTGGTCAAGTGAGAGGTATATGTACTAAGCCGAGATCCTACTTACTGGAATCTGAGGCATATAGAGTACAGGAGAAACCGCAGACATCTTCCTGTATCAGAAAAGATATTGCAGCATTGTACTTGTGATACAGACTGTAGATCTCAGAGCAACCCCGACAATGTTCATACCGAAGAACATGTTGCAGTATCCATTCCTATTCTTAATGATGTCTCAGGTGTCCCCAAGGTTGAAGATTCCTTGAAGACAGTCCCCGTTGCTAGATCCAATTCTGATTTTATGTTACAAGATCAGGTCATATTTCAAGACCTAGTGTAAAATACATAGCAACTTGGACGTAATTGTTTTATATCTGTCTGATTTTGTATGATTGCATGTTAAATAATTAGTTCTGTATAATTGCATGTCTAAAGATCATTAGAACATTTCTGTAAACTGCATGTCATTGAATATTGTCATTTCGCATATGGATCATTTCTCAAAGAGGGAGGATATAGATCAGAGCGTGTGTATGTACCTTTAAGAAGCATTTCCAGATGTAGCACGTGTATATAAATGTGGGCACATGCAGGCAGCAGTGCCATTTTGACAGGAAAGCCAGAGTGTTAACATGTATGAGTGTGGTAGTCAGACTGTTTATAAGTTTATCCAAGTTTAAGTTGCAAAGCCTAATTTCTGATGTGTTTTTGTGTAATAAAGCTGCTTGAACAGAACCCACAAATGTTTGTCTGTTTTATCCTGACCAGACAAGTGACAAATGGCAAGTGTCAAAGGTATATAATGTTGATCACTATAAGGATTGATTTTCAGTTGTATGTATGTATATTTTTTTATGATATGTGGTAATTTGGTCAAATGTGAGTTTCTTTTTGGGGATAATGCAGAAAGTTTTAAGATATGGAGTAATTTTAGCATTGGGGGAGTGTGTGTGTGTGTGGAAGTGTTTGTGAGCTAGGGTTAGACTGACTGCTACTATAGGAGATAGATTTAGTTTAATGTTTCTTTGTTTTGTGATGGGTTAACAGTGTATGAGAGTCTTTCTGGTTAGGGTAAGAGTTAGGACTAAGGAAGCGGATGTATTTGTAGTTGTGCATTTGAATTGATGTGTGTGCTGTGTGTCCAGGTGTCTTGTGAATTGGTAGTGTTATGGAAATGTTTTTTGTAAGTTAAGGTGCAGAGTTGGGTTTATGGGCAGGGGCAGAGTAAGGTTTTAAAGTGTATTAATAAAGTGGTGCAGGGGACTTTGCCCCTCCTGTCCATCCTTACTCATGCATGCAAACCCTAACCCTAGTAATTCCCTTAACCACAAACCTAGTCATTACGTTATAAAAACTCTTTAGCTCAGTGTCACTAGTCAGATCAGTGTCACTAGTCAGAAGAAAGTGTGCTCACATTACTGTTTTTTTTTTTTTTTGGTGCTTGTTTTTTAGTTAATGGATTTCAAAATGAGAGCATTTGTTTTCCTTTTGAAGTTGTTGTAGTTTTGGCCTTTTTTCAGTTAAGCTTGTTTTGACATATATAAATCAATATAATATACATTTTATTAGTATAGGTGGTCTGCTCTGTACGAGAGAAGTTCAAGAGAAACTTGTACTAGGAATTTATGCATCTGATTATGTCATTTTCATTCATTCCTCAACATCTGGGTTTTGGATCCAGCCCTTGGATCTAACTCAGTCAATCTCTTCAGATTCTATGATCTGATTTTCGAGCTCCTCCCTTTACTCATAATGCCCCTTACTTGCTAGATTACTTCAGATCTCGTTTGCCGCTCTAACAATTCAGTTGGGATTGGATTCTCTCGAGCTCTAGGGTGCCTTGCTAGGTTTTGTGAGCTCATACAGTTTAATGTTCTTTGTCATTTCTAATATCTTTATATATATATTTCTATTTAGCCTTCCTCCCTTTACTCTTCCTACATTTGCATTGTCTGTTTAGGTAACTTTTTTGTACCATTGTTAGTACTAGGGCTTTCTTCTACCTTTTGGTAATCTTTACTATCATTGTTGGTAGTTAATCCCTTTCTTTATCTTTACCTTAAAAAAAAAAGAACTTTATTTGTTTAAAAAAACAACAAAAACAAAAATTATGGTAAAATTTCTCTTTTGTCCTTTCATTTCTTGTTGTTGTTGGTTTTAACTATTGGGATGGCTGATAAGCCAACTGACTTTAAGACGTGTACTTCCTGTGGGAATAAAATACCCAATTCTGATGCCCACAGGGAGTGCATTTATTGTTTAGGCCCCTCTCACTTACAGGTTTCATGTGAGATCTGTGCGGGCTTTAATGCAAGGGCAGTTAGTGATAGGCAGAATAAGCTATTCATGAAATGCCTTTTGCCAGTTTCTTCATCCTCTGTTTCTTCTACTTCTGGGGCTCAAACCCCACTAAAAAGCATAAGTCATCATAGTCAAAGGAACACAGGAAGCATTCTCCAACGTGGTCCCCAAACCTGCTATGAGTTCAGAGCCGCCCTGCAAAGTCCAACCTCTGTAGTCAACTCTCCTCACATCAGGAGTCCAAGATGTTTTCTGGAGCCATCTCTCCCAGACTTAGGTCTCCATTTCTTCAAGAGACTCATAGGAATTTGTCCCATCCTCATTCCACAACTTCTTCACTCAGGTTCTGTTGTAGTCTTTCTGAGGCAGACATAGACAGGGTGATAAAAAAATTTCTTAGAGGACAAATCCAGATGGGCTTTTGCCATTTAATTCTCACACTGGATCCGTGAGCCTCACACTTCCTTCTCACCCCGTTGCATCTCATTTTCTGATCTGACCCCTAGTTTCAGAGCCATTGGCTCTGACAGCATCGAGAGTTGAAGTGTCAGATCCAAGGATAGCAACTTCTTCTTCAGATCTGACTTTATTCCCAACCCGTTTGACATAGATCACTTCTAAGCAGGAAGAGTCTTGGAGCCTAAACAATGGTGCTGAGTCCAAGGGTTGACTTTGACTCTTATGTTTTCAGACCCATCAATTCCCCTCTGAGATTCAGCGCTGGGCAGCTCGGGTCTGATTCCCTCCTCGGAGGGGAGATCTGTGAGAAGTAGAAAAATGGATAAGCCAAGAGCTTTAGCTGCAGTGAGGTTGATTTCTGCCTCTCCTAGACACTCTGCCTTTGAGGTAGTGGAAAGGGTGTTCTCCCATCCCAGGGAAACAACTTTTCTCACTTCCTCAAATCTTATACCCATTCATCCAATGGATTTGAGCTCTAAGTCTCGTCACTCTTCTCCACAGGGACAGCCAGCCTGTAAGAGCTTCCAGACAGTTCCTGTTCAAGAACTCTCCATCTCTTCCAATGCCTCTCCAGAACACCCCATTGAAGAGGTACACAGGGAGAGAAAGTGTGAGAGGAAGCACTTAGATTCCCCTCCTTTGGAGACATTCTGCACCAGAAAGGTGGCTTGTCTTCTCAAAGCCCTTCCAAAAATGAGTTGGTGTTCCTGGAAGCCTTCAGGTCTCATCCATCTACATACTGGGTTACCCCCCCCCCCCCAGTGGATGATCTTGACCTTGTCTCCTGTTGGGCATGGGAAGAATCAGATTCCATAGAGTCTATCCCCACCATCTGGACAAGATTTTAGGAGCCCCATAAGACAGGCAGACTGGAGTAAAGGTATTCCTGTAGATGCTATGGTTGTGGTGACAGCCACCAAAAAGAAACTAGCTGAACAGAGTTCCTCTGTCCATCCCCCTAACAGGGAGTCTAGGATGTTGGACAGTTTTAGAAAGCACGTTTATGCTTCTGTGACTTCTGCCTTATGGTCACTTAACTATCTGGCACATTTAACAGTCTACAGTGGGGCTGGATTAAGGAACTCTCTAAGTCTACCACATTTTCCATGTTGGCAGAGGAAGACAGAACTTATTCCTCCCAAATGGCAACCCTACAATCTATATCCAATGTGTCCATGGGTTTAATATCTCATGCTGCTGAAGGTTCCTCATTGGCTGCTGGTTCAGGCATAGCCATAAGGAGACATGCCTGGATGAGAGTGTGTGATTTTGTGGAGCTCTTTCATTGATGCTCCTTTTGATGGATCTTCTCTCTTTGGGCCTGTGACACTGCCAGCCCAGCTATCTGGAATTTTGTAAATAATTCTAAGTCATTTGTCAATATTGATATGATTTTTACAGAACTGTATGTTATGTACTGAGCTTCAAGAATGTAACCACAGCATACCCTACTGGAACATAGAAGATTAACTTACAAAACTTCAAGAAAATAAGTTGAAATTAAGTACTTTATGATGTGCTATAAAAGTTAATTTCAATGCAACAAGAAGACAGGATGTCTAGAGCTAGAAGTTTTTTTCTGTTGTTCTGGAGAGAAGTAATTACTAGGTTTAAATTGTAAAAGCGTTTTATTGCTTTATGACTTCCTAGTAGCTGCACAGTTCTGAGAGATATGTATTTGTCACACAGAGATGTTAGTTTCTGGTTTAGCTTGGGAACTAAAGTCAGGTGACAAAAAGTGATGCCATCCAAGCTAACCCAGCAGTATATTTGATATTAAGAACTCTCTCAGAGAAAGACTTTGCATTTTGTATCTTGACTTGGACCTAGAAACATCCACTCAGCACTTCTGCCTGCGTGTTGTCTGTAAGTATGACTTGGGGCATAGTTTCTCTCTTAGATATAGATAGGAATATAGTAAAGATTATTTTAGATGTTTTCTGTATTTATTTGAGACTGTCCTGCAATGTTGTTTTAAAATATTTCCTGTGATTTTGAACTCTGAAGTAACTGTGTTTGTTTATTGAGTATTGTTCTGTTCTTTTATTATTTATTATTAAATATATTTAAACCTGTCTTTGTGGCTGATATTTGGGAGACATATTTAAGCTCTTAGTGTACTTCCATATGTATTTGGTGACACTGTACAGGCCACTCTTAATAGCCTGTCACCTGGTCAAAAACTACCATTTGAATAATAGTAACATTACACAGTAGGATTGGTCACCCTTTGTAAGGGCCTCATAGTAGCTGATAAGTAGGGGTTGGTGGCAGTATTACTACCTTGTAGTCTGGGCAGAAGGGGGCATAACTAGTAAACCTGTGCCAGCCTTCCCCAGGTGTGTGTGTGTCAGCTACTTGGGCATGGACACAAAGCACTGGTCGGACAGAGAGCTTTGCCCCTCAGCTGAGATCTTAACCCTATAGCTGTGCCAGTGGGGAGTCTTATTGGGGATCTGGAGAAGGAGGGAGAAACCAGCCCCAGACTGACTGTGATCTCTGTGTGCTCTTAAGAGAAATTGTACTTTATTGTGTGTGTACTTGTAATCCTAATTGTGTACATCCCTCACTGTTGCCAGTGGTGAGGAATGAGGCTCCTTGATTACTGGGCCAGTGCAGGGGTTTCACAGGGCCCACCATTAAGGACACACTTTTCTGCAGTGAAAAAGATGGAAAGACCTTGTCTGCTGTTGGAATCCATTTCTCTACCCTGCAAAGACCTTCTCCTAGGAAAAAAGTGCAGTGGTACGAAGATGTGGTTCAGAAAATCTCAAGGACCTTTTCAGGACTCATGTGGGGATTTTTCTCCCAGAGGCAGAGGGGGAAGTTATAATGGAAGATGCCATCATCATGGTGGAGGGGGTCTGCAGATCCAAGGATCTTGAGATTCTTTCTTGGGTTGCCTGACTGTTTTTCTCTGGAAGCAGTCGGGGGACACTTTTCTTTGCGTCCAGATACCTGGACAGCCATCACAAGAGATTCTTGAGTGCAAATGATCATATTCAGAGAATACTTCATTCCCTTTTCACAAAACCTCTACCAAAATTGACATCTCCCTGATTTGCCACATAGTCAGAGGGAGTTAGCAGCATTAGAGATCCAAAAGTTGCTAGAAAAGAGAGTCATCCAAAAGGTCCCACCAGACCAAGCAGGATCCAGAATTTACTCAAGGTTCTTTTTGGTACCAAAGAAGTCAGGGGACCTGAGACCTAGTCTAGATCTCACTCATCTAAATCAACTTGTGAATAACTGCAAGTTCCAGATAGTCACAGTTCAGTCCATTCTGCCTCTTCTGCAGAAGGATGACTGGATGTGCTCTATAGATCTCAAAGATGCATGCTATCACATCAAAATACACAGATGCTCTTGAGGATATCTGCGCTTTTGGATGGGAGCAAGTCGTTATCAGTTCAGAGCCCTGCCCTTTGGTCTCACCGCAGCCCCCAGGGTGTTCACCAAATGCATGGCAGTGGTGGCAACTCATCTCAGACTGCACAGATTCAGAGCATTTATTTATATTATTTAGGTGACTGGATTCTCTCTTCACCAACCAGGCAACTGTAAACAGCCAGGGATTACTTACACCAATTGTATCTATTTCTAGAGATCACAGTAAATCTTTCAAAGTCCCAACTTCAACCAGTTCAAGTCCTGACGTTTATAGCAGCTCACTTGGACATGGTCAGACAGTTTGCATTCCTTCCTCAAAGTAGAATTCATTCCTTAAGATTGCATGTCATACAGATTCTAGACCATCCCCATCCTTCTGCGAGATTAGTTCTTCGAGCCATAGGTTCTATGGCTGCAGCGATCACCCTATTATCCATGGCCCACTTTCACATGAGGATTCTCCAACAGACCCTGTCAGTACAATGGTCGATGCTTTGTCATCCGTTAAAGTTTCCTATAAAGATTTTGTGAGCTTGTAAGGATTACCTGCATTGGTCCATAAAGTCCAATGAGCTTTGTCAGGGACACCCATTTATCTTTCCTCCCCCGAAGGCAATGTTGACCATGGACCTCTCCCAATTGTATGGGTGGGCATTTATTGGGATGGACTGTTCAGGGTACGTGGTCCTCAGAAGAGGCCAATTTGCATATCAGCATCTTAGAGATGAGAGTGGTTCTATTAGCGTTGCATGCCTTTCAGAATGATTGCTATCCAGACAGACAACATGTCAGTGGTTTGGTATGTCAACAAACAAGGGGGAACCAGATTTTACCTCCTTTGCTGAGAAGTAATGAGAGTCTGGCAGTGGGCTATTTCCTCCAACCACTTTCTTGTAACAATGCACATTCCAGGGAAATCCAGCGTTTTAGCCAACAAGCTCAGCAGATCCATCCTAATGCTGCACAGTTGGTCTCTCAATCCTGTAGTGATGGAAATGATTTTTCAGTGCTGGGGCCAATCTTGCTGTGATCTCTTTGCCTCTCCCCTCAGCAACAAGTTCAGCAGGTTCTTTGCCCTAATTCCTTCTCAAGGAGAGTCACCGAGAGATGCTCCATCCCACGTCTGGCCTCCCAGTCTCCTGTATGTTTATCCTCCCCTTTCCTTAATACCCAAATTTCTTCAGAAAGCACAATGGTTGAATCCTCATTGCTCCTTTCTGGCCGTGGCAGGTGTTGTTCCCATTCCTATGGTCTCATCTTCTCTGTCCACCTTGCACAATGGACCCTAGTCCAGATCTTTTATCGCACCCATCAGGAATTATTCATCCGGATATTCAAGGCCTCAAGTTAACCGCATGGTTTCTCCAAATCCAATAAAGGCTAGACAATCCACCAGGCTTTCATCCCAAGTGCATCAGATTTTGTCCTCATCTCAAAAACCTTCTACCAGAAAGATTTTCAAGAGTAAATGGAAGAGAGTTTCATTTTGGACAGAACAAAGAAATCTGGATCCCTTCACAGCTCCAATTCCTGTGATACTGGATTTTCTGGCTTCAATTTTTCAGGATGGTGCAAGTTTCTCCACCATAAAAGTCCAGCTTGCAGCCATCTCTAATTACCATATAGGATGTAATGCTTTACAACTAGCTTCTTCTAAACTTTGTAAGGCTTTTCTTTTGCTTAGACCTCCAATAAGAGACCCTACTCCACCTCCACCCTGGGATCTTACAGTTCCTTTACAAACTTTAACTAATTCTCCCTTTGAACCTTCTGCTAAGTCAGATATGAAATTTCTTTCTTGGAAAACAGGATGGCGCAGTGATGCAGCAGTAGCATTGTCACCTCACAGCAAGAGGTTCTCCAGTCCGATTTGTGGCTGGAGTGCCTTCTCTATGGAGTCTGCATGTCCTCCCTGCATTCGTGTGCTCTGGTTTTCTCACACATTAAAAGACAAGCATCTGGAGCATTACTCCCCGGGCATCCACTGAAAATTGGCTTTGTTCCAAGTGGACTTTCCTGGTTAACAAATGTTAAATAAATAAAATATTTTTGTTGCCATTACATCAGCAAGGTGAGTTTCTGAATTCCAAGCACTCTCTTCAAAACCACCATATTTGGTCTTTCACAAAAACAGAGTAACATTATGTACAAACTCTTTCTTCCTACCAAAAGTTGTTTGTGTGTCATACATGAATCAAGTAATCAATTTACCAGTATTCTTTCCAAAATTTGACAATAAGGAAGAATATATGTTACATCTTTTAGATGTAGATAGACAACTTCATTTTTATCTCATAGAACAAAAGAATTTTTAAAAACTGATCAACTGTTTCTGTTTGTTTCCTTTGCTAAAATCAAATTGAGAAAACCAGTATACAAAGTTGCCTTGGCTAAATGGATAACAGCCTGCATTTCCTTTTTATAATTCTATAAGAGATTTGTCCTTACCTAGTTCTCCAAAGGCTCATTCCACTAGATCCATGGCTACATCATCTGCTTTTTGGGCCAGAGCTTAATTGATGACATTTGTGCTGCGGCCACTTCATCTAATTCCCATACTTTTATTGCTCATTACAAGTTGGACATCATATCCAGGAAAAGGGCTGCCTTTGACTCCGCATTTCTGCAGAATATCCTTTTATGAGGACCATCCAAGATTATCGTAGCTGGGACGATATCCCGTATATTGAGGAGTGAATGAAAATGACAACATCAGATATTTTACCATGTACTGTACAAAGCACCTGCAGCAATTGGAGAGACCTAAGAGGTTTCTAACTAAGAAGATCCAGGGACTCCAGCACATGCCTTACACAGACCGACTAAAGTCCCTGTCACTATAGTCAGTATCATATAGACTTCTTAAGGGAGACTTATGAATGGCTTACAGATCAAACTCCAACCCAAACCTAATGAATTTGCTGCAAATTCGTAAATCAAATGGGACTACAGCGACCCATTCTAGGGACCTAAATATGACCTGCGACTTGAATAGAATGTACTGGAGGGACAGATTTGTCTCGCAGTGACTGCTGCGTTATTGGAATAGGCTACCAATTCAAGTGAAGCAGAGCACCTCTATGATACTGTTCAAGAGAAACCTGGAAGAGTGGACGGGGCACCGTAAATTCTTACCCGGGATAGTGTCCAGAACCCTCCTGGACATGGGCAGTCATTACTAAATACAGTCCTGGGTATTTACTAATTTATCTATGGTATAACATTGGGATGAAATGAATAGGCTTGACATGACCTCCAGGTCGATAGCCTAAGTAACCTCCTATGATCCTATTTAAGTTATGTACTCACAGTAACTATGCATCTGTGTTGTCCATTTTCATTCTTCCTCAACTCCTCACCCTCCTTCCCCCATCCGTATCCTTTAGGGAGTTACCTGGTGAAGCATGTGGGAACCATTGTACCTAGTCTTGAGCCCCTACTTTGTCTCTATCCTTTTTCTTGTTATTATTTTTATAAGTATTTATGCCTACTGGCATATTTAGCAGCAGCAAACTTGATCTGAGGTAATCTGGCAAGTAAGGGACATTATAGGTAAAGGGAGGATCTCGAGAGTCAGATCCAAGAATCTAGAGATTGTCCAAGTCAGATCCAGTGGTCAGATTTGAGACCCATATGTTGAGGATGACTACAAATGGACAACAGCATAATTATGGTGAGTACATAACTTAAATTTCTTCTAAGCAGAAAGAGTATGAAGAGAAATGGGCTTAGTCTGATTTAAATTTTGGATATTTAATGTGATTGCTTTGCAGTCTGCAGGTTTATGAGATTGTGGTACATTAGTTGTGTGTTAGTGGGTTGATGGATGTGGAAGTTGAATCCGAGGTGGTCTTGTGGATGATATTTTGTTTGAGGCAAAAGCTGGTTTGGCATGATTGCCAGGAAGATTCTTTAATACTGATGGTTAGTAGAGAGGGTGTGTATGCTTGCTGAATTTTGTTAGAAAAGGTATTTTAGAGGAAGCAGAAGAAAGATACCGTGAATAATATTAATGGTGACACTGAGATTTATTACAGGTGCTTATAATGGATGTAACTGAGGGTATAAAGGGTTTTCGACTAGTTTATTAGTATAGAAGAGATTGCCACTGACAGGGAATTAATTATTATTTGGATTAGTGAATTAGAGGGTGGAAAACAATTAGTGTGAGGGAGGGGTTAGGGATATCAGTAATGGAAATGATATGTAAGGCGCAGCAAACAGAAATTATGAAGAGATTATTCTGTAGGAAAAGTAAGTGTGCATAAGTATACGTTTTAGTTAGCAGATCTATAACACTTTAAACAGCTTGACACACAACATTATAAATTCAAATAGTTCAAACCTTTTATGAGTTGTTCAACTTCTCTTCTTGACACGGGAGTCCTATGAGGCATAGAAGAGTAAAATGTCTGTGTTTTTGTAGAAAAAAGGTATTCAGTTAAATGGTGGAAAATGTTTCCAAGAGGACAAGACACATTTTAAATGTTAAATGAGAAAAATAGCCATTATGCTGTATAGCAGTAGGTTTCTGTCCACTTAAATAGTGCCCCAATGACAGAGGTTTCATTTGAGTGTCATTTTACATGAAGGGGAAGCCTTTAAATGCCCTTAATAGAGGCAGTAAGTATGTATAGCCACAGTCCTTAACCCAACAGCAAAATAATCCTAAGTTTACAAGAGGATAGAGTACAGTTCATTTCCAAAAGATAACTGTGCAACTTATCAAATTTACTTAACATAGGGATTACTGTTTGTGTTAAAATTCATTGTAAAAGCCCAATGATGTTCTTATAATGCAGTGGATATGCTGGGCTACTGATTTCAGAAGAATGAAGTCCTGTACATGTCTAGCTCACAATGCATCTGCATGTGTCCGTAACATTTTCACACATCCACTGATACCATAGTGGGAGGGCCTCCTTGCTTCTGTAGTATGCCCCTTGGTGGTTCCAGAGCAGGATGGAGAGGAAACCCTTTGTTTCATAAGTTTTGTTTGATGCCCATCCTTGACTGACAAAACTGGGTTGTAAGAGTATGTGCTGTAATCTTTCCGTGCCATCACCATTAATATTTTGCCCCCTACACAGTAAATGCAGATTGTCATTGGTGACATCATATACACATTCCTGCATGCACTGCAAGCCTGAGGAATGCTTCCTGTCTGAGTATTGTTTTCCAGGATGCCCCACAGGCACCAGCATGGCTTCTGTGGTACAGCACAAAAGGAGAAATGAGATTTGTCCATTATTCATCACCTTGTCTCACGCTGTCCCAGGCTAATTCCTAAACTTGGGACTGTGGTGGCATAGACAAACAGCTTACCTTCACACCACTGATCCTGCCCAGAAGAAAGAGCTGTGACAATACCCGAGGATAGAGTTACTTTATGGGAGCCCAGCTGTGCCTCAACTGCAAGAAGTAGCAGATTGTAGACTGTGTGACCATACAAAGTTGGGGGGGGGGAGGGGGGTTTCAAGAAGGACAACATTTACTATGCCCTGCAATGGCACCTAATATTTGAAGAAACAGACTAAAATTTAAATCTTGTTGTTTTATGAGAATGATTTGTTTAGTCACGAGTTTTAATCCAAGGATAACCATTTTTCTATGAAGTCTCTGTATTTTATTAGCTTTCCTTCACATAGAGGCCTGTTAAAGTTTGGATGTTGCAGACCAACAGTGGCAGATGACTGGCGGTTGCAGATCACTGATGCCACATTAGATACATATAGTCAGGAGGAATATAAAATATAAATTAAACAAATAGTTCCACTTTGAAAGGGCATTTTTTTTACAAGACCACTTGCTTGACTCAGTTCTTCACTGATTTCTTTCTTAATTTTACACTATTTCCAGGAAACATGACTTGGATTGTTTGTAAAATCCAATCCTGTGGATCTAAAAGTGTCATTGAAGATTTCCAACTATGTGCAGAGACCACTGACTGCCCTGAGGTACGGCTCGTGAGAGATGCCCTTCTTCTGTTTAAGCCTACGGTTGACTTTGTTGAGGGTTGTATCAGTAAGTACCATATTTTAATGATCACTACAACCTTTTTTCTCTTTTTATCAGTTTGATTTGTAGTCTTGAGTTGTGAAACTCCAACGAACTTGCTTAAGGTAAAAAAAAAAACAATTTATTGCATTGCCGAAGGCCAAGATTAATAGAGTTTAATAAAATAAATTAAGAAAAACATGATAAGTTTACATGTAATGAAAGGTAAAAATATACAAGACAAAAAAGACAAGCTAGTCTTTTTTCCTCATCTCACTACCTATACTTATTTCCTTCTTCTCTTAACATGCCTAACCTATACCAATGTCTACTAGTATTTTCATTGTTCACTTCTCTTACCACTACCTATTTCCTTACCACCTATGAACAACCCCTACTCAAAACTCTTTTCATCCCATCCAAATACACTACTACATCACTTCCTGTTTTATACACAAGCTTTAATAATTCCACATACAACCTCAGCTACGTCCAAGCGAAATATCATCGACTTTTTCATATAAAACATTCAATTCTTAACAATCGAAAGTTAATTGACTTTAATCCTAAACTTATCAAATATCACAACTTTACTTTGTTCCACTCCCTTATAGATGGAGACATTCATCCTAACCCAGGCCCAAAGTTTCACTCATCCTTCTCTAACAGTAAACAATCTCATTCTAGCCCCTTACTATCAGCCCAATCCTCTAAATCACTCTTAATTGCCCATCTTAATATACGTAGTATCTGCAACAAAATTACTCAAGTTCATGCTCTCCTAGATGTTCATCACTTCGACATCCTTTGTTTAACTGAAACATGGCTTAAACCAACAATAATAGATACTGAAATTATTCCTCCGGGTTACAATATTATTCGACAAGACCGCATCAAGAAAAAAGGTGGGGGGGTAGCAATTCTTTATAAAGCAGGATTACAAATCAGTAAAATAAACCACAAACTACATTCTGATGGCAATGCAGAAATAATTATTTCAAAACTACAACTAAACAACCAGAAATCAGTTAACATCATCTGTACTTATCTCCCACCAGGTAACAATCTTAATAAACTAGAAGAACTATTAAGTTGGCTTTCTCTAAATTACCCACAAGAAATAATATTACTAGGAGACGTTAATACCGACTGGAATTTATGCAACAATACCAATCCATCCTCTCTGATCAACTTGCATGGATTCACACAAGTCATCAATTTCGTAACTAGAATTAACAAATCTAATAACAAAGAAAGCATCCTGGACTGGATATTAATAAATGGTCCAGAGCAAAACTATATAACAGGAACCCTAACTGATTACCTTAGCGATCACTCTCTAATATATATAATCAGACATAAAACAAATGTTAACATTTCTCCCCCTGTTAGAACTATACGCAGTAAAAAACACTTTGACCAGGAACTGTTCCTAACCGAACTTAAACATTGTAACTGGGAACCCCTTAAGTCCCTTCCAATATATGAAGCAGTATCCCACTTCAATAATACCTTCCTAACAATCCTAGACCATCATGCCCCAATTCGTACCATAAGAGTGAAAAACAAACCAGCAACATGGCTCACAAGTCAGACTAAAAAGCTAATCCTTTCCAGGAATAAATCTTGGACCAAATGGTGTACCACAAAACACATAACAGATCAGCAAAATTTCAGGCATCAAAGAAATATAACTAAAAAAGCTATCCTACAGGGCAAGAGGAACTTCTATATCGAACTACAAAAATCATCCCTTCAACAACCACAGAAGTTCCGGACTTCTATTAACAGGCTTATATCCCCAGGTAAAGTAGACACACCAACTCCACTTGGCACCAACTCTGATGATCCTACACAAATAGCAAATGCCTTTAATACTTTCTTTACTACAGCTGTACAAAACTTAGCTAATCAACAAAATCCTGACACTGCAAACTTGCCCACTACAAGCCCCACTCCCCCTCCTTTCCACCTCGAACCAATACCCACCTCCTATATCTCCTCCTTACTTCAAAAACGTAAACCTTCTACCCCCTCAGCTGATAAATTACCTGCGGAATACCTCCAACTAGGAGCCTTAGCTATTGCCTACCCAATCTCTATATTGATTAACAGAACAATTAAAGAATGCACTATTCCATCAATCTGGAAAATCTCACATATTATTCCCCTTCACAAAGGTGGTGATTCTACTGAATACTCAAACTACCG
This sequence comes from Protopterus annectens, assembly GCF_019279795.1. Classification (NCBI taxonomy): domain Eukaryota; kingdom Metazoa; phylum Chordata; order Ceratodontiformes; family Protopteridae; genus Protopterus; species Protopterus annectens. The sequence goes on along the minus strand of NC_056747.1, from coordinate 133,595,474 downwards.
TCCCATAGCTCTTCTGTCTCCACTTGCTAAAATAATGGAGAAATGCATCCATAAACAATTAATTACCCATCTACTCCAACACAATCTCTTAGCATACTGTCAACATGGCTTTCGTCCTTACCACAGTACTACCACAGCCCTGCTTTCTTTTACCAACTGTATCAACAAAAATCGTAACAATAATTTCCTGTCGTCAGCACTCTTCGTGGATCTTTCTAAAGCCTTCGATATGGTAAACCATGAACTTCTACTTCGCCTTCTGAAGTCTCTATCTCTTGATAAATCCACCTTGAACTGGTTTACATCATACCTGGATAATCGTAAACAAGCAGTTCTCTGGCAGAATCATCTTTCTGAACTCCTTCCTACCTCCTTAGGTGTCCCACAGGGCTCAATCTTAGGCCCACTTTTATTTTCCATCTTTATCAATGACCTTCATCTCTCTATTCCCTTCTCTACCTGCATTCAGTACGCCGACGACTCCACAATTATTTGTTCAGCATCATCCCAAACTGAACTCCATTCTCTGACACAAAAATCTTTCACCACAATAGAAAAATGGTTCTCCAACCATTGTCTTCTCCTCAACCCAAAAAAAAACAAATTATTGTTGTTTACACCCTCACACTCATCTCCCCCTCTTCATTTTACATTGGAATCTAACAATGGTACCATTATTTCTCCAGACACTACCACCAAACTCCTAGGTATCACAATAGATAATCAACTTAAATTTAATACTCACATAAACACTACTATAAAATCTACCAACAAAAAGCTTAGATCCCTGTATAGAATCAAACAATTTCTAACACCTCTAGCCAGAACTACAGTTGCAAGAACTCACTTAATCTCTACCCTATTATATGCCTCCCCCATCTATACCAACCTGCCCCAAAACAATCTTAACAAACTAGCTAGATCATATAATAACATTGCCAGATTCGCCACTAACTCACCATATAGGACTCATCACTGTCAAAACCTAAAACAACTAGGCTGGCTGGAATTACCTCACCTTCTTCAATTCAACCAACTTATTATTGCCCATAAAGTCCTTTATCAACCAAACAACACCCCAATTCTCTCTACCCTCATAACACCATATTGTAACCTGAAAAAGCTACGCTCAACAAAAAAAATGCTGATGCAAACTTCTTTATCTAATAACTCTGCAGGAGACTCTCTGTTTTCTAACTTTGTTGGGAAAATATGGAATCTCTTACCTATTGACCTTACAGCTCTTACATCTCTCCCACTATTCAAAACTAACCTTAAACATTTCCTCTCCAACCACTGGTTATGCTCTTGTAATAACCCTGACTAATTGCTACTCTCTTGCTTTTCCTTTGTACTACCCTGTCTCCTTCTTAATTTCTATTTTAAACTTGTTTATTAGAACTTATTCACTCACTGACCTTTTTACTCTTAACTGCTGTACCCAACTTAACTACCTACCTATCCTATTTTCCTAATGCTGTCTTATCCTGTAGATGTCTTTAGTATCCTTTTTATCCCTATCTTTTCTCTATTTACTAACTTTTTTTTTTGAAAATAATCAAGTCCTTTTTATACTATGTACCATTCTTTGTTTTTATTAATGTTTTGTTATACATTTTTTGTACTTTTGATCCTAATTTACTCGTAATATTAAATGTTTTGTGAACTTGGAGCTTTTCTCCTCGGGCCTCCACTGAAAATGGACATGTATCCAGTTGGACTAGCCCAGTCAACAAATGTAAAATAATAAAAATAAAACAGCAAAATACAGTAACATATCTACTATGGGCACAATGCAGAGGCTCAGAGCAAAGAATGTGGTGATCATGACTTAGAACCAGTGGTCCAGAGGGTGGTTGACTAAAGGCATGGTAAATGAACAGCAGAAAGTCAGCTGTCCACTGTTGGAAATAGGGCAGTCAATGCTGCTGTCTTGCTTGGTTGCTCAAGTTTCTTGCAGTGAGAGAACAGCTATTGTAAGGCAGGACCAGCAGAACAGTGTCCTTTTGCAGATTTTGCTAAGAGTGGGGTAGTCTAATTACTCTACACTGCTTACCCTCAGAATCAGGGACACTTTAAAATATTAGTGCTTTTAACTTGAGACATTGTCAGAATAAGAGAATGTAATTAATTTGCATTTTCTGAAATAAAATTAAGTCTAAAACTCTAATTATTGTCATTATTTAGTAGGTGTAATCCACCATGTGTTCTCCTCAAATCAACTGTTTTAAGTGGGATAAGGAAGGACAGAGCAATATTCTGAGCCAAAACCAGTAACAGTTGAGAGGTGGGTCATTAAAAAATACTGTTGCTTCTGTAGAGAAAGAGAAGATGTTGTAGGTAGGACATAACTGTGATGATAGGGCATTAAAACAGCAGTTTTGCAGGCAAAGAGAAGGGGTAGGTAAGACATAAGCATACATACAAACAAACAAACTACCCCTACAGTATGATGCTTTCAAGGAATATACACTAATTCTGAGGAGAGCAATAGCTCAAAAAATAACATACATACAAACATATGAATATTTCAAGCATGGGCATTAAAGTCCTGCAATATACAAAAACAGTTTTTCCCATAATTAGTGCCCAGACTGTTCTTAAAGATATCTAAGCTAGTGCTTGTTTTAATATAATTTGGTAGTCTGGTCTATGCATCAGCTGCTCCCTTAAGGAACACGTTAGTACACTTTTCATTCCTATAGAATCTTCTACATAAATTGTCTGATGATTCTCTACTACTTTTTGATAACCCCAAACATTCCCAGAGATAGTTGTTTCCGAATGCCCTATATACCTGACTAAGGTCTCCTTTTAAATATCTGAGAGACTGTACAATTTCAGATATTTCAGTATTTCATAAAAACTTAAATTTTCACATCCATGGATGCCCTTGGTATATTTCCATTGTATTCTTTCCAGTTTACTCATGCCTGTTTTCTTAAGGTTTCCATATTGTTATTCCATACTCCAGTTTGGGTCTAATGTAATTAAGAAACAGTGACGTCATAATTTCTGATTTCCTAGACTTTATAAATCTTTTTATACAACATATAGTTCTGTAACTATTATTAACCAATTGGTTGATATGATTAGAAAAACTCAAAGCTGGACCTACCCATATACCCAGGTCCTTAAATGAATCTACAGTTTTCAGTGCTGTATTAAACATTCACCTTTCAGTTTACGTCTCCCAAATCTCATTTGCTTAGTTTTTTATGTATTTATCAGCATATTATTCTCATGTGCCCAAATGGTCAATTTAGCCAAGTTCTTTTGCGGACATGCCTTATCTGTAAGACATGTAATCAGCTTACCCAATTTCATGTCATCTGCATGTAGACTGTAGAACACATCAGATGAAAAAGATAGGTTTGAAAGATACAATCTAAACAAGTAAAGGCCTAGAACAGAGCCCTGTGGGACACCCTGAATGTAACCAAGAATTTCACTTGTCCATTTGCTGTATGATACTTGCCATGTCCTATTTGTAAGCCATGCAGCTATCCATCTTATCAAGAGTACATCAATACCTAGTTTTACTAATTTACTGACCAATGTTTTGTGTATGACCCTGTCAAATACTGAAGTTAAATCTGTATAAATTACATCACAACACAATTTTACATTCATAGCTGTTATTATATTGTTATAGAACATCCTATTACAGGTGGTAATAGATCTGTTTTCAACATATGCATGCTGATATATGGTTTCTAGTCCCAACTTTTCCAGTTCTGACAATAATTTATTGATTAGTACCTTCTCTGTTATTTCTCCACAACATGAAAGTAGACTTAAGGGTCTATATGGCTCTGGGTTTGTCCTACTCCCCTTTCCCTTAAAGACAGGATTAATAAGTGCATGTCTCCAGTCTTGAGGAATCTCCCCATATTAATATGACCTAGTGAATAATAGATATGATGGTACAGTAAGTTCTTGCTGAAATGTTCTCAAGTCATTAGTTCTTTCTTCAATATAATCTTAATTTGATTTCAGTATCTGGGGTTACCTGGATGTTACTAGGGAAACTTATAACCCCCTCTGTGGAGCCAAACTGTTTTGCATAAGATTTTGTAAATATATCTATAATCTGTTGTATCTAAGAATAAATGTTAGAATTTACACACAGTTTTTCAGTTTGTGTGGCTTTACTCCTTCCACATCTTATGTGTCTAGAAAATCACTTCCTATTATGCTCAATATCTTTATATAAATTTTCTTCAAAATTTTCTTGATCTTGTGTCACACTATGTTTAATCTGTTTGTCCACCTTGTTTATTTCAGTTTTCAAACTTGTAGTTCGACCTCATTTCCGTTTTTTATATTTTTTTCTCTTACCTTAATTAAGTATCTTGTTCTTATGGAAATATACCCCAACATGTGCCTAGATCCTGATGTTAAACATTTTTTAGATTTTTTTTTGCACTCTATTTCTCTTTCAAAATTTTCCACATTCCTACTACAGTTTTTCCACTGAAAGGAAGGTGGGATGGCTAATGGAAAGACAATAAGTAAAAGAAAAAAAAAAGAAATAGAACATTGCTCAGATGTAACAGTAGTAACTCTTTTTCATTCATTTTTTCACCTGGCTCATGACTTGCTGCCACACCTGTCATATACTTTATAAGGTCCTCCCATGTTTACCATTTTAGGATACTACAATTAAATTAATCCTTGATGCACTCAGAAACTAACTTACTGCTCTTCAGTTTTTTATGTCATTTTGAACACATCTAATATAAGTATTATATATTTATTTCTGTGCTGAATTTAAGTAGATAGCTCCACAGAGAAGAAAGAGAGGATCGATTTACTAGCAGTATGTCATAATTTATATGGTAAAACTCAGCTCCATTTGCATAGAGGGATAATGTACTGGCTATGACCCATATGGCATGAGTTTAGCTGGCAGTTCTGGTACCTTTTGGAGCTGGTGTGGGAGACAAGAGAAATGTTGAGGCTTAAGCCTGCTTAACTCTGTTCAGGGAGAAGGGAGGTGAAATGTGCTTATGGGCATGATCTTTGCAGTGGACTAAGAATCTCTGCTTGCTTACAGCGGGGCAGGGCCATCTGATCCATAAGCATAGCTGCTTCAAGCCAGCACCGTGGGCCGGTACTATGACCCAGCACTCTACCCATACGGTTCAAGTTGTTGTTGTGTCTTTCGGCTTTTCCTGGTTAGGGGTCCCCACAGCGGAACTTCAGTCTGCTAATGATTGGCAGTAGATTTTTACGTGCCGAGTTGCCAGCCCTGATGCACAACCTTCAACGAAGGTACGTCCATTCACGCATGTTACATAGAAGACGCTCTAGCTGAGAATCGAACAGGACAACGTCTTACTGTGAGGCGACAACGCTACCGCAGCACCACCACCACAGTAGCCCCATACAGTTCAAGTGAAGAGTGAAAAAAAAAAGCATTTCAGTGTAATAAGCCAATTGCTACATTGTAAGTGATTGGCCTTATGTTAGTTAGCTCTATGCCTCGCCTGCAGCTATTCCACTGAAGAGCACAAAAAATACAAAAACAAAAAACAGATAATCCTTCTCCTGGCACACAACCAGGTGGCTAGATGCATGATATCCCCCTTGTCCCAGCCATTCAGGTCCCAGTTTTGTGCCCTTCCCCCAAACTACCTTCAACACAGTTTATTAAAAAACAATAATAATAATTTTTTCCTTTAAACTGTAGCAATCTGTTAGACCATAAGTTTAACATGTATTTCTGCAATGCATAATGTGATAAATGGCATCTCTGACAGTCTGGACAAGAATCAGTAGACCTATTTTAGCATTCAAGTAAGGCAGAGCAAATATATAAATACAGTACTAAAATGTGCCAAAATAAAATTGAAACAGGGATAATGTGTTTTCTTCACATAGTGCATGCAGGCAAAATATGAGTTACTTTCAAAGCAGTTTAAAATCCCTAGTGGTGAAACTTCTGTTGTCAAGTTGATCTTTTGGGAAACAAGATGCCTAGGGAGCATCTTCTGACAGCATATGAAATGAAATAAGAAACAGCTGAAATGTAGTACAGCAGGAAGTTGTGATTAAGTAGCAGACAGTGCCTTTCTAGTGAAAACCTGAAAAGGACAGTATGTCATCATCAGTTATATTACACACGACAAAAGATAACCACAATGCCACCAGTTCCAGTTATCAAAGTGCATATTAGTGAACAACATACAAGTAGCATCTAATTTTGTAAGCAGTGAGTCTGGTTTGCCTTGCTAATTATAATATTTGAACTTGCAGTGTTCATAATGTAATTTCTCATAGCTAATCAAATATCTTACATTTGCTCTTACTGTTGTGTAACTACTTATTATATGGGTTCTTGGTCCTAGATGAGAGCCTTATCTACAATGAGATGTTGGCCCGCCTCAGTTTTTTCGAAGAAACCTATCCTTCTTTGATTGGAGAGCTTTGTCGTCAGTGCAAAGAGTGGTGTTCAACATGTCCTTATCCCATGATTGTCCCACTGTGTTCTTTCTTTCAGCCTCCAGGAGGACCACTGCAGACGACTTTAACTGGATTTAAAAAAGGTAGGCTTACGCCCCAATCAGAATAACACAGATAAAACTTATGCTCAGAAACTCTATGGCAAGCAAATCATGGGGTATTTTGATGCTGCCATGTTTTCAGGTACTTCTATGGTGAAGTGTTACAGCTTGATATCCTTGTCTGTTCAGCATTTATGTTGAGAACCTTTCATTTATGTAATTGAGCCTTTATTTATTTATTTAATCACAGTTTATTTACTACGGAAGTCCCACTGACTATGTTCATTCATAAAGGAAGAACAAGGAGATGCTCCATAAGACACCACTTAAGGAAGAAATACAATGTAAATGAATAAAAACTAAACATCAGCAGATAACTGTAGAACAATAATTAATAAAGACTACATGCTGTACAAATAAACGGCAGCAATTTGTAAAAAAGAATACATAAATATACAGGTCACATATAGTACAAGTGAGAAGAAAAAGAAAGGCATTAAAGCATAGATCATGTACAGCAGTGGTAGTACAGTAGTATGTACAAGCAATACATAGCTGTAATAATACATGACTTGTAACCAAGTGGACAGCTAAGTAGATGGTAATAAAACTAGTAGGGTAGCTTGGTAAAAAAACAAACATTTGTCTAGGAGAAAAACAAAGCTCAGTGCTGGAAATCAGATCAGCTTGGACTAAAGCATTCCTGTAACAGTTATCTTTGATTGGATAATTGTGCTGGTTTCTGTTTCTCTGCCTTTAATAGCCAGTGTTTTAAACTAGTTGTACTTATTTGCTCAAACTGTTCAAAGCTGCAGTGTTCTGCTGTGATATTGGAAAAAGATAAGTGCTTATTTTAAACTGTTTCTGCACTTCTGTTTTACTGTATTTCTGTGTAATCTGTGTAACTGTTTTTTTTGTCCCACACACTTGCTAGCTGTTGTGGTGGTCTTGTGTCTTGGTAGCTATGAGTTACCAGCCTCTTCTATAAAGTTGATACTGGGCACTCCCCCCAGTCACATTACATCAGCTCTTTCTACTGTTTATAGTGAGGATTTAGTAAAAGCCCACCCCTTTAGCTTCCAAACCTTGAATTATCTCATTATCTTCTGTCTCTTCACTTTCTACTAAAACAAAAAAAAAAAGAAAGAAAGAAAACAAAAACAAAAAAAAGTACCTCTTTCCACTTCATTTTGCTGCTTGTGCTTAGGAGTTCAACTGCATTTAGTTTGCCATATTTTTACTGCTTGTTGGTAGCCTCACTAAATTGATGACAGTATTCTTCTGAATCGCTGCTTTATTTATGCTGTCCGTTACTGCTGTGGTTTGTGAGCTACTGTTTCAAAACACTCTACTGATTAACTATATTTCATTGCTAGCTACTGCAATTCTTTACTGTTTAACTGCATTCTACTGCATTTTGTTGCTGTTTAACTGTATTTTTTCATACTGCGAGTTCTATTCTTTTGACTATAAGTGATTAATCTGTGCTTCATTGTGAGTTTCTTCTTACTAACCTTAAACTTGAGTAGCATAGTCTAGATACAGGTCTGCAGCATCCAGAGCTTCAGCTGCATGGTTTTTAATCCTTTTTGAGGTATTCCAGCTTTTAACGTAGTAGCACTTGTGTTATCATCTAGTAGTACTACTCGTAGACCTTCCTCCCTTTACCCCCTTAGCTCTTTCAGTTTCTTACAAATAAGGATGGACAATTTCCTACATTTTCTCCTGCCAGTCTGGTCAATATGGGCATCCTGAGACAGTGTAGCAACTGCCTCATGTCCATGGATAATTCTCTACTACTACCACCTAGGAACACAATTTGTGAGAGATGCAATTACATCAAGCAGCTAGCGCCATTGCTCTCTCCCCCACAAACTAGTATCTGGCACTGAGAAGATTGGCAACATGAACACCACACCTCAAACACCACCCACACCTAGACAACACACTCCCACATATGCGGAGGCCCTCAACAAAAGTATACTCAAATAAAAGAGACCTCCGAGGCATAAACGGACGCAAACTCCACTGCCCACCACACCACACATAGTCCACACACCTGTGTTTCCCAGCCACTAAGGCCTAAACATAAACCCAATATATTAATCATAGGGGACTCCATTGTGAGACACAAAGATGTGCCCCTCACCAGGCTGGATAAGGAGAAGCCCCGGCTAGTGGTTTGTTGGGTGCCAGAATCCGACATATCACCAATGCACTCAAGTCTCTCAACAGGTACTGTTATGACTCTGTCATAGTCCATGTTGGAGTGAACGACTTGAGACGTACTTCCCCAGACTGTATGGAGAGAGACATGATCGAGCTCGCTGAGTCTGTGTCCCAGGCAGGTATGTCCCTAGCCTTAAGCAGCATTCTACCAGAAAATGATTGACTTTAACAACTGGCTTAGTTTCTGGTGTCATTCCAGGGTGATCCAGTATCTGACAGATTGGGATGACATGACTGACAAACCACGATGCTTTGCCAGAGATGGCCTGCATCTGACTCCCTTGGGCTTCAGGCTCCCAGCAAAGGCTCTTGCCTCCCCCATAGTGCCTTTTTTAGGCAGTGCCATGAGGTCAAAACTACCAACATGAAAATTTCATCAAAACGTAAATTAAAGGTCATGCTGCTAAACGCTAGGAGTCTAAACATGAAACTGCACTCATTGCAAGCATTCTTAACCCTAGAAGAAGCTAACATTTCTGCAGTCACAGAAACCTGGTTCAAAGCTGCAGAGACCACCCCAGCCATACC